>NC_142803.1:38864300-38901815 GCF_049724085.1 Artemia sp. Qi Xiang Cuo | reverse complement strand
ATTGTTTATATAAAGTATTTGCTATTGAGAAAGATGTATGAATTTTTGCCATGGGGGGGGGAGGTTTTGGGCATTAAGCCTAATGGAAGGAATACTCATATAAACTTCAGAGAGGGCTCATTTTATTGGAAATTGAAAGTTCTAGTTCACGTTTTAATCATCCCAAGATATTGGAGGGTAGCCAGCTCCCCCCCCCCAAACCTCTTTTTTTCCTGATGCATCCTTGATCCACTTTTTTAGTTTTCCCGTCATAAAGCGCCTTAAAAGGTACGCACTCACTGAACGACTGGCAGCCAGAGTTCGGACAGCCATCTTGTGCTAAAGGTCAATATAATTATGATAAGTTGTAAACTTCTGAAATCGATGAGTGAGTTGGCTCTTGCAGCACAGCAACAAAATTCAATTCTTAGTTTGTCTTACATAAAAGTATTGAAATTTATAATGCCTGTCATTCCCAATCTGGCCCACGATACTTCCCATCCATGTTTAAAGTGGTGGAATGTTTGGACTTTGTTAAAATGTGGCTCATCAAACAGGAAACTGGAGATCCGTCCCAGCAAGAACAAATAAAGACTAAGAACCTTCGTCTCCCTATCTTGATACTACAACCATGCGGAGTCGAATAAAATATGGCTGATACCTGGCAAATTTGAGTGGAGGTGGAGCTGGGACGGAACATTACAATTCGTTAACTCAACAACTAGCTCTTTGCAGTGCAGCCCCGGAGAAGAAAAATTGAGTGAGAACAAGTGAAAGTGTTTGATTACACTTATCATACACGCCGGGAGTCCTGCTACGGTCTTTTCCTTGCAAATGCGCGGCGGCAATGAGGGAAAGTAGACGGCTGTCAACTCAGTGCTCAGCCAGTTCTCAAATTGGCTCCACCTCCGCTCAGATTTTACGGGTTATCCTATTGTCAGTCCATGGACTAAAGGAGGAAGTTCTACTCAGTCTTGTTTGTTCTTGGTTCCAGGGATGTATTGTGGTTCGTGATAGCCAATTATGACCCTGGAATGGACTTGTGATAAAGACAAAAGTACAATTGTGTTCCTTGTGTACCTTTCGTAGCCCTTTAAGGGCGTTTTAGCCTCGCATTTAGCATTGGGAAAAGGATTTTATTCCAAAGCTTTGACTTTACACAAAGTGATTTCCATAATTTTATGAATCGATATATGATAATATCAAATGATCTGATTTTTGTTTGTGTACCTATGTGATAATAAACCATTGAAATAATGATCTTTTTTGTTTTTGTCTGCGAGTTATGGTCGTTATTTAGTAATTCATCATTATTTAAAACCAATACATAAGGGCTGGGACACAAATTTAAGAATTTGTTATGGCAATAACTCTATTGCGCCAAAAAGAACCTCTGACTGAATCGAAATGTTGACATTAAAACGCATTGGGTCACAGAGTATCATTATAATAATCAGAGGTCCGATTCAGTGAAATTATGGGATACAGAAATTGCAGCGCACACACGGACAATGCTCAAACTTACACAGGAGAAATCAAGTCGGTGGGCGTCCTCGTCAATAATTTCCCCCGAACTGTTGGACAGGAAAGTAAGCACGGTCGAGCATTTTCTGAACATAGCGCGCGGGAATTTCTGTAAAGTCTCTAGAGTTCCACATGGGGTAGCGGTTTATCGTAATTCTACTAAATGCAGCCTCAAAATAATCTCTACACTGGAACTGAACTTCCGCAAACCAGGGAATGAATTGAAAGGTGGATAATGCCAGTAGGATCAAAGGACCTGAAAAGTGGTGAGTATTTCTATAAAACGGACGTTAAGATTTGGACACCATTAAAAGTAAAGTAAAATTTTGGGCAAAAATTTGTCTGGCTTATTTTTGGCTTGTTTTTCAAAGGCTGCGGCTTACTTTTTTGTTCACGATCTGGACACACTGAGAAGAGGAAACGCAATAATATGTTTGAATTAAACTTGGAAATTATTATCTATATTTTCAAGAGGTAATTTGGCTATTATGACTTTATACTTGATTGAGATTAGGAGCAAAATAGCTTTAAATAATCTTACAGAAGGATTGGTCAACTTAAGAGGAAACACTAAGTGCTAAAGAGTGAATAGTCTTTATTGAAGATCCTATTCAGAACTCTGAATATAATTTTCGGTAAAATTCTACTTTAGCTACTTTTGGATATAGGCCATTGGAAAGAGGTAAGGTTAGGAAAATGAAACTTTCAAGGATGGGTCTACAGCCTAAAGTATGTCATGGGAAGATATTTTGAAGTACCTACCTCTGCTCTTTATCCCTCTTGAGGGGTCCTGAAATATGCCTACATGACAGGTCTATGCCTTTTGAAATTTTGACAAAACAGCATTTTACCTTTTTATCAATCTCTTTTTCTCTGGCCTTAGTTCTGAAAATGCAATTCCTGTTATGGTCAATATCTAAAAAATCATATTATTGAGTTAGGAATAAAGTGAATACACCATTTGATGCCTTTTTTTTATGCTGATTACAAATATAATAAGCATTTCTATCAGAAATGAATTTCAGCCCCCCCCCCTATATAGGCTATACCTAACCTAACCCTGAATTGGCATATATACTAGGGGGGGGGGGGCTGAAATTCATTTCCGATAGAAATACTTATTATATTCCTAATCAGCATAAAAAAAGGCATCAAATGGTGTATTCACTTTAGTCCTAACTCAATAATATGATTTGGTAGATATTGACCCCTGTTATTTGAGTAGAATTTAGGTAAAAATTTACAATTGAGGCCTTAAGCACAAGATCTATTTTGCAAGGTTTCACTTGTATAATACACAAATGTTTAAATGTCAGGACCCTCTACAGAGAGAGAAGGAGGGGAGCTAGGTAGTTCAAAATACCTTCCTGGAATATACTTAAGCTCATAGACCCATCCCTGACAGTTTCATTCTCCTAGCCTAACCCCTTTCCAAAATAGCCAGAAGTAGCTAAAGTAGAATTTTCCCTTAGTGTTACATTTTTGCTATTTTCTTGCCTAATTTTTCAAAACTGGTAAAAGTCTAGAAAAGCTTCTCTTCAGAAGGTAACAAGCTGTAACAAAAGAGAGAAAAGTTTTAATTTTATGGTAAATATTTACCAAATCATATAATTGACTTAAGTGGGGTTCACAAGTGTGTCTAGCTAGAATCCCATGTCTAAACATGTGTCTAGCCACAATCCAATGTCTAGGCAACAACTGTTCACATGTAAAATTTGGTGCTTAGCTAAAACCACAAATTTAGTTTCAAATTGTCATTTCTTGCCAATCAACAGAGCTTATGCAGGCAAAACTTTCAAATATTATAATCCCTATTTTTACTGACACGAGCTAATGGATGAGATAAGCTAAACAATTGCCTTAGTGTGCTTCATTATTATGTCTGGTGTTGCATATTTGCCTAAAATAAAAAAAAACAATTAATGAGAAGGCAAAAATTAAATTTCAGTTTACAAATATAAACAAAAATGATGAAAATAGTGGTTCTTCACACATTTTGATTGGCTGTAATTGAAAATCCTAGAAATTCAGTTCTGGAGGCTAGAACACATTGTTTAGCCAAGCGCCTTGTCTAGCGTGTCTAGCTAAGTGCCAAATTTTACTTGGGAACAGTCATTGCCTTGACATTGGATTTTGGCAAGACACGTGTCTAGACATAGGATTCTAGCTAGACATGCTTGTGAACACTGCTTTACAAACAAAGTAAACATACCACTCAATGCCTTTTTATGCCCTTTCAAATATAATAATCATTTATGTTGGAAATGAATTTTACCCCACACCTATAGATACCAATTCAGGGTTAATATTTGCAAATTATGGGGGGTGGGGGTAAAGTTGAAACTTATCTCCCATTTACATCAGAATTAAAATATACCCCCAACTCCTCAATATGCAAATATATACCCTGGATTTGTATATACAGGGGTGCAGGTAAAATTCATTTCTGACAAAAATGATCATTATATTTGGAAAGAGTATAAAAATAGGTATCAAGTGGTATGTTTACTTTGTTTGCAAGTCAGTAATATGATTTGGTAAATATTTACCAATTTTATTTTTTCTTTGAGTGTTTTAGAATGATAATCCCAGCCCCCCCCCCATAATATTCTTGATAGTCCTAGGCTATTCAGTTGAAGTTATACAATAATTTACTAAATAATAATCAAGAACTAAATAAAAGGAAATATATTTTACCAATAGCTGCTATAAATTTTGAAGAAAAAGTTTCACCCAGTAAATTTTAAAGAATATCAAAGCAGAATCAGGGCTCATGAGAAGCAATAACCATAAAAATCTGAAAAGAATATTAAAACCCCGGGTAAAATTTTAGTGTAGCTACTTTGGCCTTTCTTGGAAAGAGGTTAGGTTATGAAAATGACACTTTCAGTGATGGATCAACCAACTAAAGTATGGCCCAGGAAGGTAATTTGAAATACCTATATCCACTCCTCCTCCATCTATTGGTTGTAATGCAGATTAATGTATATTACTGCTTATGTTTTCTCAAAATGGATCCTGTATTCCTGTTATAATCATAAATCAGTGCTTATGTTACAAAATTTCAGCTTTTAAACTTGTTTATTAAAGTGCATCCCACAATTTCTATTTCTATTTGATAGCAATTCACTTTATTAATTACATACATTGGTTTGTAATTACAGGATTCTTTAATTACAGGATTGGGTAAAATTCTACTTTAGCTACTTTGGGTAAAATTCTACTTTAGCTACTTTTGGTAATCATAGACAGCACAATTGTGCTTCCTAAGTAAATAACAATTCACTATTAATTTCATACATTGGTTTGTAATTACAGGATTGGGTAAAATTCTACTTTAGCTACTTTTGGTAATCATAGACAGCACAATTGTGCTTCCTAAGTAAATAACAATGTTGGCACAATACAATGTATTTTTTTTTGGGGGGGGGGCTTAGATCAGGGCACTTTGTATCAAAGGAGTTGTTGTGTAAAAAAATCCTTTAAATGTTTTCACTTTTATAAATAAGAAATGAAAAATTAATTAAGATTTTAAGGAATAAATATCAGAATATGTATATTAAACTGACAATGCACATTTTTTTCAGTAAGCTCATTTGAATTTTTATTCACTAATGTACAAATTATATTCTGGCTTTTAGAAAGCATAGGTTATAGAACCCTACTCAGATTAATTTCTGCTTGTTTTGAGTTTGACTTATTTTAATTTCCGTTTGTTTTTGGTTGTATTTATTTATTGATACTGATTTGTGGTAGTTGTTTGCCTGGTGAATTATTTGATTCTATTTTTGTTAATTTTTGGTTTAATGAAGTTTACTTTTTTTTGGAAAAACTTGTTTTGTGAAAAAGGTTTTTTTGGTCAATCTTGGAAAGAGGTTAGATTTGGAAAATTAAACTTTCAGGGATGAGTATACAGGCTAAAGTATGTCCAGGAAGGCATTTTGAAGTACCTACCTCTGCTCCTTCTCCCTTTAGAGGGTCTTGACCTAGGATGACCTTTAACAATCTCTGTGTTATAAATGTGAAACCTTTCAGTATAGATCTTCTGCTTAAATGAAGTATAACAAAATTGTTTTCAGCTTCACATTTTTGCTCAGTCCTGATTTATAGGGTTTTAAAGATATGCATATACATTTCCCAAAATTTGAAGAAAACTTTGCTATGGCTTAAAATTCTACTCAATTAACAGGAATTACATTTTCAGAACTAAAGCCAGAAAAAAAGAAAATGAAAATGAAGGTAAAATTTTGTTTTGTCAAAATTTCAGTAGGTTAAAAAGTTAAAAAGTAGAATATTTTCAAATTAGTTTTAAATCTCAGTAGAATCTTAAAACATTAGCATATAGCAGAAACTATATATTTCCCATGAGTTTTCTGTTTGTAGAATTTATCAATATTGATTAAGTTTATGGGTATTGGGTTGAAATAAAAGAGTTCTGTTGTGTAAGATACATAAAAAATATATAATTGGGCTTGACTATATATTTGCACATTAGTAAGAGTTAGGGTGTGAAGTAATGTGCTGCACTTAGTAATGATAGGCTATATGTAAGTATTTTGGGACCTTTTTTAAGGTTGAAGCAGTATCAACAAAATAAAGAAACAGAAAAATGGAATATCTTCCTTAAA
This sequence comes from Artemia sp. Qi Xiang Cuo, assembly GCF_049724085.1. Classification (NCBI taxonomy): domain Eukaryota; kingdom Metazoa; phylum Arthropoda; class Branchiopoda; order Anostraca; family Artemiidae; genus Artemia; species Artemia sp. Qi Xiang Cuo. The sequence goes on along the minus strand of NC_142803.1, from coordinate 38,895,684 downwards.
TTTGTAACCTATCTAGATTGATTGTTGCCAAAAATGTGAATATACTAGTTTTACAAAGAAACACTAAACTAAGTAGCCAATTTTCAGGCCAAGCTTTGGTTCAGCTACACACCAGTCTTGTATATAATGATTCTCTTTGTTCCTTGTCTTCTAAATACAGACAATATGATCTTCTTCTTAACATCTTGGCATCACCATAGGTTCAGTACAACTGCCTTGGGGAAAATACTAATACATCCTTGAAGTTGTAACCTGTTAGATTGTTTTTTTGGCCAGAAATGACAATATGTCAGTTAAAGCAAAATAAAAAAAACTTTATAGCCAATGTTGAGGATGGTTCCTGAGACTCGGCTTGTGGTTAGCTTGTATATATTTGATTTTTGCATTAAATGGCAACCTCCAATGATTCACAAATTTTTGTTACTCTTTCTTTGGAAAAATGGAGGGCTCCAAAGGGAACACATAGAAACTGAAGGGTCCTTAATTAACATTTGCAAAGTTTATGGCATCTGTGTAGGTTTGTGCTGAGTTTCGTGCCACATTTTGGTAGTGTTGAAGATTGTCTTCTTCTTGTTTCAGAAAAGGTGGACTTTTCAGTCAAGACTATCCAGCCCTATTCCTTTCGACTGATTCTGAGAGTTGAAATGAGCTGCTGCAATGGTTGTCCTTATTTATCTTGAAACTGCTTAGATATTTTGCAGTAAATCTTTTGATTCTAGGAGTTGAAATATCAGAGGATATACATTGAGTTCTTTTCTCTGTGTGCAGGTATTGTCAGTTTGACTCTTAGATGATTGTGAGATTATGTGGTATTTGAAGCACTTTAAAAGTTTAAATTGCAGGGTATACTGTACAGACGTCAGCTTATTACATTCAAATAGGCAATGGTCAATTGTTAAATTTTTTATATTATAATGTGTGCAAAGAGGGGAAGAGGGAATTGAACAATTTGAATTTTGAAACTGATACAAAAATGCCTGATAATTTAGCCCATTTGAGCCTGACCAAATTCTACAATAAACTTTAGAAAGGTTCTTATTAGGGAAGGGGGATAAATTTGGTTTATTTTTATTTAACATTATCTCTGATTGTCTCCAGCAATATATGTCCTTACCTTTGATGGTTTCTAGGAATATATGTGTCTAATTGGGATTTGTCTCCCACTAGGCTAGTCAATATTTAGAGCATTTTTTTGCAATCACCTGAGTGGCTTGGAACATGCTGAAGTTATGTTCTTATGCCTCTTGAAGCAAGAATATCAATAATGTTATGACAGTATAATGTGTATATCCTGCTGATATTGAGAAGGTAAATACTGCAGCTCTAACTTTGACTAAGAGTCAGAATAAAATATAAAATTTTGTAAATTAGGAATTAAGGGTTGATTTTTCATAAGGTACTCTAATGTCAAGATTATGATATTTAACTCTGCAGACATTATAAACACATTCTCATATATTCTCTCACTCATTGCAATATTAAGGTGTGGGAGAAAAGCTCCACTTGGCACTTTCTCATTCATTTTCAACCCATCAGCAAAAATTGGGGAATGGTTTTTATATTTATGGTAATGAATTAAATTCAGCAATTTTTTCTGGATGAAAGCAATGGAGGTAATTTTTTTGTCCACCTTTAGAAATTAGTGTTTATTATGGGGATTGACCAAATCTATGGGGGGGGGGGGGATGGAGGTGCAATAGACTGCTGCACTGGGAGATTTTTTTGGGTTATTGGCAAATTCATTTGCAATGCCTCTATACATGGATGGATTTCTTAATCAGTTATGCTGGGTATGTGAGCTATTGCTTCAATTTTCTCAGATAATCTATTAAAAGAAATCTGTCTTTCATTTACTGTTGATAATCCACTCTCAGTAAGCAGAAACTTAGTATTTCTTGGCTTCCTTAGACAATATGAGATGGATCACATCATTTTGTGTTGTTTCAATTTTTGCATCAGGCTCTTTGCACAAGCACCATAAAAAATGATCCCATTATTAATATAGGTTCTTATATGTCATTTATAAAATTTAAGTAAAGTTTTCTCATTACAACCTCATGGTGTGGATAGAAGTCTTTTTATTATTCTGATTTTATATAGTATTTTCTTTATTATATCTGTGATTTGAAGGTCGAAATTAAGTTTTTGGTCAAGTATTAAGACCTCGGTAATTTATTTAATTATCCTAGGTAATTTATTTAATTATTATTTAGTGTTAATTTTGCCGTTACGTTTTTTGTTTATGGTGGAATTAGATTATTTTCGATTTTGTTGGTGCAATGGGTAGATATGATTTTTTTTAATTTTCAAATTTGAAAAGTGACTTTTGCAGCTTTGAATGTGCAAACTCAAAGGTGTTCCCAGTTGCTCGCAATTCTAGATCATCAGCATATTGTAAATTGGTGTGTGGGAGGCTCAGGTCCCAGAGAAATAAGAAGAAAAGGAGGCAACTCAGGACTGCACCCTGTGGAAGACGTTTGGTTGTTGTAGTTTTGGGTGAGGAACCTAAGCCTACACAAACAGTGAAACCTCGATTTTTAATGAAAGATTAATGAAAAAACTTTTTGAACAAAATAAGTTTTAAAAAAAGAGTAAAGAACTCCATTAAACCAAAAATGAACAAAAATAGAATCATATAATCTACTAAGCATACAACTGCCACAAATCAGTTTCAATAAATAAATAAAACCCAAAACAAACCGAAACTAAAAGCAAGTCAAACTCAAACTGAGCAGAGATTAATCTGAGTAGGGTTCTAAACCCTATGCTTTCTAAAAGCCAGAATATAATTTGTTCTTTCCTGAAAAAAATTCAAATGAATTTACTGAAGATATGTGCATTGTGACTGAAGATGTGTACATATGCTGACATTTATTCCTTAAAATCTTAACTAATTTTTGGTTTCTTAGTTATAAAATTGAAAACATTTAAAAGAATTTTTTCAGTAAAGTACAAATTCTATTGTTTTATTTTAAAAAGTAAAGATGAAACATTTCAAGAAAATACATCTACTTGATAAAGTTGTCTTTGCATTGAATGCTGACAAAGAAAAATATTTGAACTATGAAGCAAGTACTAGTTGTAACACAATTGGAAAAATATACATGTGTTGTCATGACAGTGAAAGATTAGATTCCTTTGGACTACTGATAAAATTCACCAGTACTGATGGTGAATGTGCAAGAATAACATTTACAGAGAAGATGACACTCAAAGAGAATGCAAACATAAAACTATTAGTTGACGAAGAAGGTCAACTTCTTGCTGTTCTGGTAACACTTTACCTGTTGATAGATCCTATAAACATCTTTCTGTTATCAGGATTCAAATGAAAGTAAAGGGAAAAAGAAAGGCCTACTGCCGCACCAATGTCATAGTGAATAGCTTGTCTATGTGCCAAAACTGTAAACTATGTAAAAATAATGTGGTAATAGACAGTGAAATCACAAGTAAAGTAAAAAGGGTATAGGTACACAATATAATAACAGGGTATAAAGATGAATTGATGAAAAACAAAACGCCTGCTAACGTTACTAGTATCATCAACAGTTTACCAGCAGATACAGTCAATGAACCCTATAATACCAATCATGAAATGCGTGATTGTAGCCAACACCATGTAAAAACTCATGTATGACCCCAAAACTGAATAGTTGCCATGCCAAGAGAAAACCTAATGAAGTTTTTTATGGAATGGATTCAAAGAATTCATCTTTTTTCATGATGGTATTCTGCATGTCATTACTTCAATAAAATTATTTTTTTGCATTTCTTTCTTATGTTTCCAATATGTTTAGGGTACATTAGTAACTTCAACGTTTAGATTGTTTATTCAAAAGTCCGAGATACAAGAAAAGGAATTTACAGACATAGGTACTACTAGCAGGCTCATAAGGGGTTTACTAGAGACTGAGATAGGTTAACAGGGTTTTTATCAACAAATTTTCAGACACACAGCTATAGTAAATATTTCATTAGAGCTGGATTAAGGAGTAAAAAAGGGGGTTTACTAGAGCCTGAAATAAATTCAACTTATGTTCTGAATTTTTCTAAAGAAGGGATTGAATTTCAAATTCCAATCTGGATTTTTCTAAAGAAGAAAACAGTTACACTTCTGTTCTTATGTCCCCCAAAACAGTGAAAAAAGTTCATGTTCTGTTTTAAATTTTTTCGTAGAAGAGAAAAAACTTCCACTTCAGTTCTGAATTTCAGTCCTGAATAACACCAACGTGTACATAATGAATAATACTAAGATCTTGAAAAATAAATATCTAGAAGAAAATTTCTTGAAGAAAAAGAAATCTCGAAACAAACAAGAAAAAATCTTGAAGAAAAAGGAATGTCGAAAAAAATAACGCCTTGAAGAAAAATATCTCAAAGAAAAAAACATCTAACGTATTATGTAATACCCAAATGTTTGCTATACGTCATCATTAGTTAAATCCATGGGTTCCCCACTTGACTAGCGGCCCTTAAGCTCTAGTAAACCAGTCACGCAAAATTACGTTATCCTCAATAAATTTATATAGGTAAACAATTACGTACCAACCAAAGAAATCTCCAAGAAAAAAATTCCTGTATGTTATATCACCCACATGGGCGTAATCAATAACACCTGTGTCTTGCCCTGAGAGAATCACCGTTAAACTTTTTCGTGATTAATGGCGAAGAAGAAGAGAGTAGCGGCTATGTGTCTGGTTAAAGTCATTGATCTGGTGGTAACTATATTTCTTTTACATTAAAAAGCTTTTGATACAATAGACCTCGTAATTCTTCTGGATAATTTGGAAAATATAAGAATTGGTGGAATAGCTCCTGATTTATGAGTAGTATTGTATGACTCCCATGACAGCTCTACCTTGATGATACAACAAGAGCCATACTACAATGAGAGCCCTACCCCGTTGATACAACAAAAACTCTATTACAAAGAGGTCCATAAAATTTTTCAAAAGCAGTATTTTTTCAGTGAAATCATTCGATTCATATAACAACAGCCCTATACATCTGGCGTTATCTTAACATCCGGGACGATAAGGGATTCTCGGAATTGAATTTTTTCTAAAACAATGCTATATTTTTAAAGGGGCCTACAGTGTTATCCCAAGCAAATGTTTTGATAAACAGAAGGTGAGTGATATATTTTTCATTTCATGCATATTGGATGGGGACTGTTTCTTATGCAGTTCGGTTTATCAAATGAATTATACAGTCCCCTTTAGTTACTGCAATGTATGTATAGTTTTAAAATCACCGTAACCTACTAGCCTTTATTGAGCTATTGAATTCATTCCGTGGAATAGTTTGGACCTGGACCTTTCATTGGGACTATTAAAAAGAACATTTACTGAATTTTATTTAAATCATTAGTTTAAAAAACCTCTCCCTACTAGATACTTTTGAGCTTTTGTATTTGGTCCATGGGTTATTATTGAACACAAGTCTTAACATGAATATTAGTAGAATACGTATTATGAGTATGAGAGGGTCCACACCCCCAAATAAAATTTTTGTTCTAGTTGTTATCAAGAAAAGGATATAGTTTCTTAATGAAAATGACAGAGCTCTATTCCCCTCGGAGGGGGAGGGGGGTAACTTTTTTTACTTTTTTTTAAACTTTTCTACATGTCTAAAAATCACATCATATATACTTATAGCTCCCACCTGTGATATTTTAAAAGTACAAAATGAGGATAATATAAATATGTCAGTCGTGATGTTTTCTATTAGAAAAATAATTTTCCTAGTGCCGTTTTATTTCCTTTTTACTTAGTTTTTTTTACTTAATATTTATTCAACTTTTTTTGGGACTTAGATTTTTTTAACTTTATATTTTTGTTTCGACACATAGGAACGCACTCAAACATATCGCTCTCAAATTTTATATGTAGTTTGCGAGCTTAGCTCTTTAGGTGAATCTTAATTTTTTTGGACAGAATTTTTGAACTTGGAATTTTTTATGCGCCCCCCTCCATAGTACTCTGTGTTTGGACATCGACAGTAGATTGTTTATTATGTATTTCGACCAATATTATTTGTGCATTGGAAGGATAAATTTACATCATATTAAAAAACAGTGAAGATGAAATATTCGAAGAAAGTCCGTGAACATGATAATGTTATCATTGCGTTGAATGCTGACAGGGATAAACAAATGAACTATGCCAAGTATTACTGGAGGTCAAATTGGAAATATATGCGTGTATTATCATGACAAAAAGATATTAAACTCCTTTGGAGTATAAAAAAATTCAACATTGTTGAAATTTAATAATGCATATAATGTCTATGTGGCAAAACTGCAAACTTTGTAGAAATAATGTGGTAATAGACAGTGAAATCGAAAGGAAAATAAAAATGGCATTGGCAGTAAGCATAACAAAGGGTCTATAGAGATGAATAAATGAAAAACAAAGCAAATACAAACATAACTACTATCATCGATGGTTTACCAACAGAAACAGTCAATGAGCCCAATAATACCAATGATGAAATGTGTTATGAAGTTGTAACTGAATCCATGTTAAACCTCATGTATGACTAAAAAAAATTTCAAGAGAACTATGAAGTATTTTATGGAATAAATTCAAAGTAATAATTTTTTTATGATGATATTCTACATACCATTATTTCAATAAAAATATTTTATGCATTACTTTGTTAAGTCTCCTTTCATTTTAGGGTACACTGAGGAACTTAGCTTTCAGTTTTGAGAAACAAGAATTTATATGATGAAAATGTATCTAATATCCTTAGAAATGTTAGATCATTTTGAGGAACTTAGCTTTCAGTTTTAAGTAACAAGGATGTATATCGTCAAAATGTATCTGATATCCTTAGCAATGTTTGATCATTTTGAGGATCTTAGCTTTTAGTTCTGAGAAACAAGGATGTGTTTGGTTTGGATGCATACGATATTCATAGCAAGGTTAGGTCATTTCGAGGAACTTAGCTTTTAGTTTTGAGAAACAAGGGTGTATATCTTTAATATGCATCTGATATTCTCAGCGATGTTAGATAATTTAGGGGAACTTAGCTTATAGTTTTGAGAATCAAGAATGTATGTGGTCAAAATGCATATGATATCCTTCGCAATGTTATATGATTTCGAGGGAATTAGCTGTTAGTTTTGAGAAACAAGGATATATATGGTTAAAATGCATCTGATATCCTTAGCAATGTTAGATCATTTTGAGGGACTTAACCTATAGTTTCGAGAAACAAGGATGCATATGGTCAAACTGTATCTGATATCCTTAGCAATGTTAGATCATTTTGAAGAACTTAGCTGTTAGTTTTTTAGAAACAAGGATACATATAGTAAAAGTGCATCTGATATCCTTAGCAATGTTAGACGTTTTGTGGCACTTAGCTTTTAGCTTTGAGAAACAAGAATTTATATGGTTAAAATGCAGCGGATATCCTTACCAATGTTAAATCATTTTGAGGAGCTAGCTTTTAGTTAAACTAAAAGCTAAGTTCCTTAAAATGCTCTAAAGTTGCTAAGGATATCAGCTGCATTTTAACCATATATATCCTTGTTTCTTAAAACTAACAGCTAAGTTCCTCAGAATGATCTAACATTGCTAAGGATATCAGATGAATTTTGACCATATACATTCTTGTTTCTCCAAACTATAAGCTAAGTTCCTTTAAGTTATCTAACATCACTAAGAATACCAGATGCATTTTTAAGATATACATCCTTGTTTCTCAACACTAAAAGCTAAGCTCCTCGAAATGATCTAACATTGCTAAGGATATCAGATGCATTTTAACCATATATATCCTTGTTTCTCAAAACTAATTGCTAATTCCCTCGAAATCATCTAACATTGCGAAGGATATCATATGCATTTTGACCACATACGTTCTTGATTCTCACAACTATAAGCTAAGTTCTCCTAAATTATCTAACATCGCTAAGAATATCAGATGCATATTACAGATATAAATCCTTGTTTCTCAAAACTAAAAGCTAAGTTCCTCAAAATGACCTAACATTGCTATGGATATCAGATGCATCCAAACCAAATACAGCCTTTTGCAATTTTTATTTTGCTTTTGATTTCCTTGTCTTTTACCACATTAGTTTTACATAAACTGCAGTCTTGGCTCATATACATGATATGCATTATTACACTAGTTCAGCAGTATGCCTTTGTTTTCCCCTTTACTTTCATTTCAATGCTAATATCGGAATGAGAACGATAGGATCTATCAACGGGTGATGTGTTACCGGAATCATAAGCGAGTTGGCCCTCGTTAAAAAATTCTGTTAAAAAACAGAATCAAAAGGGATTAAGATTCGCCTCAAGGGCTAAGCTCGAAAACTATACATGGCATTTGTGAGCGATATGTGTGACTGCGTTCCTGTTTGTCTGAACAACAATGTAAGTAAAAAAAGAATCTTATGTCTCCCCCCAAAAATTAAATAGATTTTGTAAAAAAAAGTAAAAAAAAATGTCACTACGAACATTATTTTTTATAATAGAAAAAATCACAACTGACTATATGACCCACGTTTTTAAAATATCACGTGTTTTTTTTATACAAGTATATTTGATGTGATTTTAAGACATGGAAAAAAAGTTGAAATAAAAACTGTCAAAAAAGATTGAAAAAAATCCCCCCTCCAAGGGGTATGGAGCCCTGTCATGTTCGTTACGATACTATGTCCTTTTCTAGTTCAGAACTAGAAGAAATATTTAAACAGGGGTATGGACCCTGTCATACTCATACATATTCTACTAATATTCATGTAAAGCATTGATTTCAACAATAACCCATACACAGAATATAGAACTTTAAGAATAACTAGCAGGGAGAGATGTTTTTTTGAACTAATGATTATATATGATGTCCAAACACATAGAATTTAGTATATGCTAATTATAACCGTCCCCATGTTCAAAATTTTCTACGGACTGAATTCAATAGCTCAATAAAGGCCAGTATGTTGCTGCGATTTTAAAATTATACATACAATTCGCTAACTAAAGGGGAATGTAAGTGTCATTTGATAAACCGGAAGTGTATAAAAAAACTGACCCCATCCACTATACACGCAACAAAAAATATAGCAATTACCTCTTGTTTATCAAATTATTGGCTTGATATAACGCTTTTGGCCCCGTTAAAGTAATAGTATTGTAAAAAAAAAAAAAAAAAAAACTCGATTCCAGGAATTTCTTATCGCCCCGGAAGTTGTAATAACGCCAGATCTATAGGGCTCATGTATCAATTGAATGATTTCACCGAGGAATACTGTTTCTGGAAAATTTTATGGCTCTTTTTGTGATAGAGCTCTTGTTGTATCACCGGAGTGGCTCTTGTTGTAATACGGCTCTTGTCGTATCACCGGGGTAAGGCTGTTATAAGAGTCATTAATACAATATTACTTTTATGAGATCGCATTTATCTGAACGAAGTTTTAAAGTTCAAGTTGGCGAGGAATCATTTCATATTTTTCCACTAGAAAATTTAGGGGTATCCTTGGTGTCTGTATTTGGGCCGATGCTTGTTTTTCAAAAATATATATGATCTTCCAAATTGCATGACTTCGGAAGAAGAATTACCGATATTGTTTGCAGATTACACTGTAATTAGTTTGAAGATGGACAATGAGGAGGACTTTTGATTGTCCCTTGAAACTGTTGCTTTGAATGTAGATTCTTGGTTTAGTGTTAATCATCTAATACCTAAAGGAGGCCCTAGACGGTCAATCATTTTCATCAAAAGCTTCCGTCAATCGATTGACTCAATTGACCGTCTAGGAAACTCTTTGACGCTTTATTCATGGTTCTTTTACACATTGCGGAAATTCATGCGGATTTAGCAATCCGTGCGGAAATTCCGTCCGTTTTTGTGCTAGAAAAAATGTCTAGCTTTCCGCATCGTTTTGGTCAAATCAGGACGGAATCTTGGCAAAATTTTTAAATGAATAAAATCATGAGTATGGATTATCAAAAACTACACCATCTTATAACTTTGATTCAAGGCTACACCCAGATTCTATGATCCTGCCTACCCAGGCTATAAGAAAACAAAGAAAAACGGTGTTATTTGGCTCTCTATTGTTCAACAGCTTTCAGAAGAGGGTAAGATCAGAAGTCATGCTGTTGCAATAATTTGAAATCTTTGCCTTAAAACGCAGCGTTATTTTAGCCATAGTCAAACAGTTCGTGGTAACGAACTGTAAGTAAGGAGCGACCCGGCTCAATGGTAACCGAAACTCTAGAAAACGGGTTTTTGATACCAATAGATATATCAAAAGAATCAGATTTCAATGCTGATTTCAAATATATAACTTTCATTAAGTTTAGTGCTACCCATCAAAAGTTACGCCCCTGAGAAAATTTTGCTTATTTTCAAAAAAAGGGGGAAAGACCCCCTAAAAGCTATAGAACATTAATGAAAATCACACCATAAGATTTAACTTATCAGATAACCCTACTGTAGAGGTTTAAAGCAACTATCAAAAAAAATTTGTTATTTTTCATTTTTTGCCAGAAGAAATAACGCTGTTGCGTGTTTTTTGTGTTTTTTTTTTTTTTTTTTTTTTTTTTTTTGCCAGGGGTGATCGTATTCACCCAATGGTCCTAAAATATCTCAGTAGGGCCCATTCAAATGGAAATTAAAAGTTCTAGTGCCCCATATACGGAATAATTTCTGTTCGTTTTAAGTTTTAATGTCGCTCCTTACTTTCAGTTTAAAAAACTAGTTTTTTTTATTTAATTCGAACAGATACGGACGGATTTCCGCATGGATTTCCACAATGTGTAAATGAACCATCGATCGTTGTCGGTTATTGATAGAAAGTTAATATGACTGAATCAATTTGATCAAAAACAGTGTATTACATTAGCTTTGGTCAAGATTGAAGATTAACTAAAGCCGATTCAATATTAATTATTGCATACGTCAATCGATAGATGATTAAGAATTTATTGTTTTTGGGAAAAGTTCGAGGTGAGTTAGGTGTGTGTCATTTTGAACTATAATTATTGAAGTTCCCTCCGTAAAAAGAGTGAAAATATTTAGATATTTAGGTATTTATATAGATTCATCTTTGTCGTTTAAGCATATATTAGTAAACACGTGGCTGTTCAGGAATCTTGGTTGTTTGCATAGATTAGTTTCTGTTTCCAAAACAAATCATGAGCACTTTATATTTCTCATTAGTTAAATGCTATTTTCAATATTTTCCGAGCGTTTGGGATGCTGATATTCTCTTCATATTTACGAGGGCTCCAGATTGTTTAAAATAAATCACTAACAATCCCAGACCATTTTTAACACTCTAGGAAGATGGAAAATTTATCTAAAACTGAAACATCTTTTTTATTTCCTTATATCCTCAATTTGCAACAAATTTTTCACCTTAATTTGGGCATATGGTTTTAAAAATCAAAGCTATAGATTATTTTTTTTTCATAGAATGACACTTCTGGTTGAAACTAAGCATAACCATTTATCAAGATCTAGGAATAAATTTCTTTTTCTGTTTGTTAAAAATAAGAGATCAAGACGCAGATTAAGATATCAACTTCCCCAGAATGCCAACAAATATAAGCTATTTTATTTAGCAAGTGAATGATCATCACTATACACTTAAAAAGAGATTGACAGAGATAGTCCTTTTCGCCTAAAGTAGCGATTACTGAATGTATTATTGATTTATTTATATTTTGGTTCCCATCCCTATCTCCACAAGTCAGTGTTTCTTTCCTTTCTTTTTTCCTTCTCTTTTTTCTTCCTTTCTTACTTTCTTGTCCTTTGTACTCCGTGAGAGTACAAATGTTTTTAGGGGGTGGGATTTATCCCTTTTTTTTCAATGAAAATACCCCTTAAAACTTTTTTTTTAATCTAGGAAGGGGCTCTCTAGGATTCTGGATTCCAACTTCCGTAGGTTTGGTATTAGTCGATTAGCACGAAACCAAGAAATTATATTCAAAGCAATAGTTTTTTAATGAAAATACTCCTCAAAGCTGTATTTTTGAAAATTCAGGACTCCAAGATTCTGGATTTCAACTTCTGTAGGTTAGACACAGAAAAGCATGAAACCAAAAATTTACATTCAAAGCAACAGTTTCGAGGGATCATCGGAGGTCCTCCTCACTGCCTGCCTTCAAACTAATTGCTGTGTACTCTGCAAACAATATCGGTAATTATTCTAATATATATGTTGTCTGCCTTTTTTGGATAAATTTATGTGTTGCGTTTTTAGTGAATAGAGTCACCAAGACTCGTGACCTTTTTTCTCAAACTCAAAATTATAACATTTTAGATATTTTTTATAGAGTGATAAGATATTTTTCATCTATATTAATTTTTGATATTTTTAATTCATAAAATGTGGAAAAACGGTTGAAAAACTGATGTGCCAGGTGCTTCTGCTTTTGTTTGCTTTTTATCTACTATTTCCTTCTTTTTTTTAAAATAAATATATTAAAAAAAACTTTTTCCACGAAATAAGTTTCTCAAAGAAAAGTAAAGAACTTCATTAAACAAAAAATGAGCAAAAATAAAATCAAATAATCTACCAAGCGTGAAACTACCACAAATCAGTATCGATAAATAAATGAAACCCAAAACGAACAGAAATTAAAATAAATAATCGAGTCAAACTCAAAACGAGCAGAAATTAACATAAGTTGGGCGTAAAACCCCTGTGCCTTCCCAAGGCCAGAACAAAATTTGCACTTTACTGGAAAAAATATAAATGTTTTTACTTTTATAACTTTAATAAATCAAATAATATTGACATTTTGATTGCTAAATATCAGTATATGTATATTGAACTGACAATGGACTTTCATTTGTATTTTTTCAGTAAAGTGCAAATTTTGTTCTGGGCAGGCAGATCATCTTGTCTTTCCAGAAGATTATGATGCCAGAAGATGGTGGTTGTTGCTAGTTGTCATGTTTTCAAATTTTGGAGAGATCAGTGTGAACATTGAGCAGGCCTATGGGTTCTGGTTCAGTTATTTATATGGTAAACAAAAGCTTTACCAGATCCCCATTGGTCTCATTTTTGGTGTCAAGAAGGTCCCTAAAAGTCCCTTTTTTTGCCAAAAATGTCTCTAAACTTCTTATTTTTTACTCATGAAACCCATTTTTCTCTATTTTTTTTTCATCTTGCATTCCTTTTGATAAATTTTGCTTTCTTGCTGCCTATGATAAATACAATAAGTTCCTTTGCTTCTGAAATATCATAATAATCATCTTATCATGGTAACAGGCTTGGTTTCAAACAAATTTATCACTGATTCTTAACGACAGGATAATATAGACGGTGACTGTTATTGCGCATTATTTATATAATTAAGCCAATTTATAAGAAAGGTGATAAAAGCGAGTGTGGTAATTATCGAGGCATTAGTCTGGTCTCTGTAGGCAGTAAATTACTTAGTAATATGATACTTTTTAGACTGAGAGCTGCCGTTGACAAAGTTTTAAGAGAAGAGCAGTGCGGTTTTAGAAAAGGTAGAGGATGTGTCGACCAAATTTTTAGGTCTCTTAGGTTAATAATTGAGAAGTGCCTGAGTTATCAAACACCTTTGGTGCTCAGTTTTATAGATTACGAGCAACCGTTCGATTCTGTTGATAGAAGAGCTTTAGTAAAGGTTTTATCCTTGTATGGTATACCAGACAAATACGTTAAAGTGATTAGTGCTATGTACGAGAATAACACTGCTGCGGTTAAGGTAGGAAATGAGGTTAGCAGCTGGTTTTGTATTAAACCAGGAGTTAAGCAGGGCTGTATTCTATCCCCCTTTATATGGAGTATTTTGATGGACTTTGTTTTAAGGAGCACAGGAAAGGCAATGGGAGACCACGGAATCAAATGGGAAGGAAAAAGTCTTCTGGACTTGGATTATGCTGATGATTTAAGCATCCTAGATGAAAGTGTGAGCAAAATGAATGAAGTTTTAGAGGTTTTGCGAGTTCAGGGTGCTAGAATTGTTTGGAAAATTAATGTTAGGAAGACTAAGTCACTAAGGCTAGGAATAAGTGAAGATGAAAAGGTGACGTTGGGTAATGAAAAGATTGATCAGGTGGGCAGCTTCACTTACCTTGGTAGTATTATTAGTAAAGATGGTGGGAGCAGTGAAGATGTTAAAAATAGAATAGCCAAGGCTCAGGGTGTTGTTTCACAGTTATATAAAGTCTGGAAGAATAGGAAGATAAGTCTGCTAACCAAGATTAGAATATTAGAAGCTACAGTGATGACAGTGGTCAAATATGGCTCTGAAGCATGGACGCTCCGAAAAGCGGATGAAGATTTGCTAGATGTTTTCCAGAGGAATTGCTTAAGGATTGTTCTGGGTGCCCGGCTGACTGACCGTATTTCAAACAATAGGCTAGACGAAAAATGTGGTTCAATACCGGTCTCTAGGGCTATAATGAAAGAAAGGCTGAGGTGGTTAGGGCACGTTGTGCGGATGAAGGATGACAGATTACCGAAGATTGTTCTTTTCGGCCAACCATCTTGGGCTAAACGGAAAGCAGGTCGCCCCGTCTGGGGTGGGAGGACGTCATAAAGAAAGATTTAAAGGAAATGGGAACTTCGTGGGCAGGTGTAAAAAGGCAGGCTTTGAATAGATTGGGGTGGAGGAGGATCGTGCGTAGCTGTGTTGGCCTCAGGCGGCTTGGTGCTGCGGTGAGTTGTTAGTAGTAGTAGTGGTTATTGCGCATATAAAAAACAATACAAAGGCACGCAATTTAAGAAAAAAGAAAATTAAATTAGGGTATTTATATTTCTTTCAATTTTAATTGCCACCATGGCAAGTGTGTCACAATCTTCTTCTAAATCTTACAAAAAATAATCAGATTTGTAATACCTTTGACTGCTGACGAATTGAGTCTTTTCTTTCAAATGTATTATGAAAAAATCTGCTCTGCAGTGTTTAAGAGTCATTACTTGTTATCAATTCTTATATCTTTTGTATTTTAGGACTCTCCTGACTAAAATCTGTGTTGTGTCCAAGTTTCGGTGATAGTATTATAGTTATCATAATTTGCATTAACTCCATTCCAAGATCTTTCATGGACTTGCCACGAATTTCGAAAATGGCTGATCCCATCACAGTTTCTGAGGATTCTTTCATTAAAAACGGTAAATTATTCAGTTAAGTTGTCTGTTATAAAATAAAAGAAAAGCTACAGCGTTGGGCGCCATGAAGGGGTGGGGGGCACGGGGGGCCGCCCCCCCTGGCTGAATGATGGTGCTTTATTTTTATACTTTTGTGCTGAGATTTCTATTATATATCATTAAAACTGCCAATTAGACGAGGTTTGCCCCCCCCCTGGAATTCTGCTTATGGGCACCCATGACTACAGCTTTGTGTTTTATAGACAGGAGAAGGGGCCTGTACAAGAATTATCCGAGTGATATATCATATGAAAACAAATGGAATGTAAAGAAAGTGGAGAAAACATTAAAATATGAACTAAGGAAGTTCGAAGTGCAGAACATGGATAACATTGCCGAGGATCTGGAAGACGCTGCTAGAAGGCAAAATAGTAAAGAATTTGCATGTTAATAAATTGAGAGGGAGTTGTCAATCCGGACTTGTCCCAGTTAAAGCTAGGAACGGGGCTACAATTAGTGATAAATAAAGCGTTAAAGAAAAGTGGGCAGAACATTTTGAGAACGCAAATAGTAGTATTTAATTTAGTCATATACATCCTCTAGTTGACATAATGGATAAAACCTAATACCTTTCCCCAAAAATTATATCTATGCTCTTTCACAGCCTGCATACACGTACACTTTTTTGACTTAGTAAAATTTTAATAGCAGAAGTAGTTATAGAAGTAACCTTGATACTTCGGGCTTAATACCCTCAGTCGTTCTTGGTATACTGCTTAGATGCCTTATTGGCAACCAGCATACAAACAGTGCGTTTTGATTTGATTTTAAAGCAACATTTAGTTTTAAGCATAATGGGCAAATTGGTTCTTGGTGAATACCCCCGGGCGAATACCCCCCCCCCCGGGAAATACCCCTCCCGGAAAATACCCCCTTCCCCGCGGAAAATACCCCCCTGAAAAACACCCCCCGTGGTAAAATAAGGCTTTCCAAATTTGAGAATTTTATTTGAGTTTCATTTTTTCAATTTTCGTAGGGGGACGGAATTTTGTTACTAGTGTATTATGCACAACTCACTCAAGTTTACGCTGTGTAAAATTTGAGAACACACCGGTTTTCCGTTAGTTTCTTCGTTACTTTAGAAATAAATTTGCGCTATAGATTTGCACATTCTGGGAGAAGGGGGGGGGTGAGGTAAGCATAGCGGGTCTGCATGCAAAATGTGTTTGGTACAATTACTCTGCAAATTAGATAGATAGACAAATAAGTGTATTTTAAAGCCAAATATACAGCCACGAACACAGTAAAATAACATAAATGAAATGCATAAATAACATAAACTTTGATCAGCGATCAAACAGTTCGTGGTAACGAACTATAAGTACGGAGCGACCCGGTTCAATAGTAACTGAAACTCTAAAAAAAGGAATTTTGATACCAGTAGATACATCAAAAGAATCGGATCTTTATGCTGATTTCAAACATATAAGTTTCATCAAGTTTAGTTTTACCTATCAAAATTTACGTGCCTGAAAAAATGTGCCTTATTTTCGGAAAAAATGGGGAGACAACAGTGATAGAATCTTAATGTAAATCAAACCATAAGATTAAGCGCAACAGAAATCCGTACCGTAGATGTTTCAAGCTCCTATCTGCAAAAATGTGGACTTTTGTATTTTTTGCCAGAAGAAAGATCACGGATGAGTGTTAATTTGTTTGTTTTTTTCCCAGGGGTGATCGTATCGATCCAGTAGTCCTAGAACATCGTGAGAGGGCTCATCTGAACGGAAATTAAAAGTTCTAGTACCCTATCTAAGTGACAAAAAAATGGAGGGCAACTTAGCCCCCTCCCACGATAATTTTTCCCCGAAGTCACCCAATCAATATAATCTAGATAGCCATTTTGTTCAGCATAGTTGAAAATTTAATAAATATGTCTGAGGATGACTTAATCCCGCACAGTTCCCGGGGGAAGGGCTGCAAGTTATGAACTTTTCCCATTGTTTACATATAGTATTTATTATTGAGAAGCATACATACGTTTTCAGGAGGGATTTTTTCTGGTGGAGGGTCGGAGGAAGGGTTACTTGGGAGGATCTTTCCATGGATGATGTTTCCTTGGGGGAAGGGACATTTCTATGAAAGGGGCACGATTACCCAGCATTATTTAAAAAAGATCAGAAATTAAATAAAAAAAACAAGTTTTTTCAACTGAAAGTAAGGAGTAACATTAAAACTTAAAACGAACAGATATTATTACGTATGTGAGGGAGTTTGCCTTCTAGTCAATACCTTTTTACTTTAACTGACATATTTATTCCATTGCCTTTAAAAAAATGTTTGTCTCTAAGCTTCATTAAAAAAAAGTTTTTTCAACTAAAAGGAAAGAGCAGCATCCTGGTGTCTATACAGGCTGTCAAGATTAAGTTAAAAATTTGTATTAAGTTAAAAATTTTATCTCGTGTTGAAGGGGATGTTAAAAAAATGTGCTATTTGCATACTACTGCTAAAGGTACTACAACTGTTGCTATGCTTAATTACTGAGCCATTTGTCAAAACTTTGTTTGGATGTTTATCATGGGAAATGATGGGCGTGGAGGAGGGGGTCTCTCAAACCACTTTGACTCTGAAAAGGGAAACTATAACTTGTAATATAAAATAAAATGAGACGCATCTGAATTTAACACGACCATCCATTCCATATAAACCTCATATGCCCCCAGGGCATATCTTAAAGCCCTCGCCTCAGGGCTCTGGGGGGTTTTGCCAACCCTGTAGTAATTGTTATATGTTCTTTTGACTATTTTAAACAAAATTGCCATCGTACAATTTCAATCAGATACAGTTTGTTAAAATAAGGGTTGTTGGGTGAGGGGGGGGTGGGAGCTAATCACCATTGTATTTTAAAAGGGCCACCAAATGAGAACTATATGAGCCACCTCCAAAGTGTGTATAACCATCCCTTCCATAAGAACCTTAAATGTCCCAAGGGCATAACCTATAACCCTCGCCCTCAGGGTCTGGGGGTTTGTATCAACTTCAAAAGCCTTGCTATATGATATTTGGACTATTTTGAACAAAAGGACTGTCTCAAATATCTGTTTAATACATCTCGGGAAATAAACGACGTGTTTGTGCGTGTTTTTTTTGGAGGGGGGGGGGTTGACTTTGACTCTGAAAAGGGAAACTATAACTTGTAATATAAAATAAAATGAGACGCATCTGAATTTAACACGACCATCCATTCCATATAAACCTCATATGCCCCCAGGGCATAACTTAAAGCCCTCGCCTCAGGGCTCTGGGGGGTTTTGACAACCCTGTAGTAATTGTTATATGTTCTTTTAACTATTTAAAACAAAATTGCCATCGTACAATTTCAATCAGATACAGTTTGTCAAAATAAGGGTTGTTGGGTGAGGGGGGGGGGGAGCTAATCACCATTGTATTTTAAAAGGGCCACCAAATGAGAACGATATGAGCCACCTCCAAAGTGTGTATAACCATCCCTTCCATAAGAACCTTAAATGTCCCAAGGGCATAACCTATAACCCTCGCCCTCAGGGGCTGGGGGTTTGTATCAACTTCAAAAGCCTTGCTATATGATATTTGGACTATTTTGAACAAAAGGACTGTCTCAAATATCTGTTTAATGCATCTCGGGAAATAAACGACGTGTTTGTGCGTGTTTTTTTTTGTGTGGGGGGGGGGTAGTTGCGCTCGGACCACTGCGACTTTTAAAAAGGGCACTAGAACTTCTGATTACCAAACCAATGAGTCCCCTCCAAAACATATATGACCACCCTTTCTCTAAGTGTGTTATATGACCCCCTGGGCATAATTTACAACCCTTTACCATAGAGCTATAGGGGGGCGGGGGGTCTTCCTCACAGACATAAATTCCGAAACCTTCAAATACGATAAATAAAATTGTTATCTCCAAATTTCGATTGGAGGTGTTAAGGGAAATGATTAGCGTGGTAGGGGGACTGGTCCCTATCAAACCTCTTTGACTCTTAAAAAGGGTATTAAGACTTGAAATTTCAAATCAAATACCTGAAGTTTATACGACCGCCCATTCCATTAAAACCTTATATGCCCTCATGGTATAACTTAATACCTTATCCCCAGTCGCTGAGGGGTTGTGTCACCCCTAGAGATATATTATTTGTTTTTTGGACTATTTTGAACAAAATCGCTATCTCATAATTTCAATCAGATGCGTCGGCAAAAGACAGCGTGTTGTGGGGTGGGGGATGGGTGGTAACTGGCTTTGATTACTTTGGCTCTTAAAAATGGCAATTGAAATTCAGATTGCCAATCCAATGAGTCCCCTCCGACGTATGTACAACCACCATTTTTATAAAGACATTATATACCCCCGGGACATCACTTACAACCCTTGCCCTGAGAGTTTTGGGGATGTCTTCCTTAAAGACATAAATTTCTAGACTCTACAACTAGAATAAACAAAATTGCTATCTTCAAATTTTGAATTCAAAGCACAAATAATGCATACTGCATGCCGGACAACGAAGAATTATCAATTAATATCATTTAATGATTGAATGTCTTGGGGGAATGATTAGCGGGGGGGGGGGGATTGACTGCTCGCAAATCACTTTTGACACTTAAAAAGGTTCATATCTTTCAATTTTGAATCGAATGAGCCCCATCTGAAGTTTATGCGACCACTAATTCCATAACAACCTTACAAGACCCCAGGCCATAATTTAGAACCATATCCCCAGGGCACTGGGGGTTGCGTCACCCCTAGATTCATTGTTTTAGTTTTTGGGATTATCTTGAACAAAATTGCTACCCAAAATTTAATCAGATTTGTTTGATGAAAAGGGGGAGTTGGGGGGCGGGAGCTGCCCTCCATCACTTTAGACTCTTAAAAGGGAACTAGAACTTCTAATTTTTAGCCAAATGAGCTACCTCTAAAGTTTATACAACCATTCCTTGTATAAAAAACTTAAATATCCCCTGGGCATAGCTTACAACTTTTGCCCCATGGCTCTGGGGTTTGTTTCAACCCCAAAAGCCTTGTTATATTATGTTTAGCCTATTTTGAATGACCATCTCAAAATTTCTATTACATGTATTTTGGGACAATACGACGTGTATGTATGGGGGGGGGTAGCCTCCTAGTAGTAACCTATTACGCAGTCCGAAACTAAATCGTATAATGAGACCTAACACATTACATTTGGAACTAGATATGAGTCAAATCTTGTCAAACAAGTTAATAACCTGTAGCTTAAAGGTATCTGGACTCTTGTCCAGTATCGATTACATTATTAGAGGTATGAAAGGTAACTCATTTCCATAAAGCTAACTTAATGATGATTTGAATAATAGGGATGAGACAGAGCTCGATAATACTCTTCAAGGCTGTATCCAGGGGGGGGGGTTACCCGGTTTGAACCCTCCCCCCCCCCCGAAATTGTTGACCGAGTCGAAAATAAGTCGAAAATTAGTAAAACCTAGGTAAAAATCAGTAAAATTAGTCGAAAAGTGAGTCAAAAATTAGTAAACCCCCCCCCCCCGAAAAAAATCCTGGATCCGCCCTTTATTTTCTTAATTTTAATTGGATTGTTTGTTAGTGATAAAAAGGGTTAAAGCTGCTTACCAGTTAAGGTAAGTCTAGGGAGGGGGTAGCTTTCACTTAACTTGACATAAATGTTGGAATAAAATTATTGGTATCAATCTATGGAAACGGTTAGCGATGACAAGAAGATTTTGTGACTTAACTTGCCTAATACACAAATACCAATTGAAAAGTCTTGCCAATATATAATTTGCTTTAGTATTGGAGTAAAATTGAAACTAAGTATTGCTAAAAAATTGAAACTAATAGAGTCGTAGGCGCTAAGATAACCTTGTGACTTAACCTAGCTTTACTTCTGGGCAGTGTTCTGTATAATACATAAGGACCAATTGAGCAGTGTCGTTAATATAAAATATGCTTTAGCATTGGAGTGTGCTAAAAAGTTGAACTAATAGAGCCATAGGCGCCAAGTAAACATCAAGTGACTTGACTTAGCTCTCACTTCTTAGCTGTGGTCACTATAATAGACAACTACCAATGGACGAATGTTAGGAATATAAAATATACTTTAGTATTGACGTATTCTAAAAAATTGAAGCTAATAGTATTAGATGCTAAGAAAAAATTTTAACATAGAAATTCAGAACAATCCTTAGTAATCCTTAAAAATCAACTAGTGAGATGATTATGGGTTTGAACCATCAAGGACCGCAACCACCAATGACGCTAACCACTAAGGACCTCAAGCTCCAAGGTTCCCCTCTCCCCAAACTCCAAGAGGCCTCCTCCATCGAACTTTTTCTTTATACTTTTATTGAAATTTTTGTTAATTTACTTTTTTTATATTTTTTAGCATGATAATTTCTTTTTACTTTTTTATATGTCTTAGAATAACATGAAACATACTTAAAACATAAAAAATTCACATTCAATGTTTTCCGAATTCAAAATGAGAATGATATAGATATTTTAGTTGTGACTTACTATTAGAAAAATAATGTTTGTAGGAGCACTTTTTTTTGGACTGAATTTTTTCGTACTTTTGGAAAATTATTCAACTTTCACATGAGATATGCTTGCGGCTGTACAAATCGTAAAATTCAGGACAATCATTAGAAATCCTTACAAATCAGCTAGTGAGATGGCTATGGATTTGAACCATAAAGGACCGCAACCATCACTGACTCTTACTACCAAGGACCTCAACCGCCATGGGCCCCCTCTCCCCAATCTCCAAGTAGCCGCCTCCCTCCAACTTTTTCTCAAAATGACATTAAATATAGTTGTGGCTGTACCAATCGTACTCTATCCTTGCTCATAGACAAGACATGGCTTTCCCAGTGGTAGTCTATGGTCAGTTATCGATACTACGTGGCTGAACTATTTGAGAACTAGAGTTATATAAATCAAGAACATAGTAGATTTTAACTTGGATCAATGTTTTGAGTTCCAATTATCTTTTTATTGTGACTGTATGATTTGTAATGGCCACTATCATGACTTCATTAATTCACATGAGATTAATGTAGGAAATTTAGAAATCGTGGAAAATGAAATAGAAGAGGACAATTTGGAAGAAATGAGAAGTAGAATCTTTGACGGAATGGAGAGAATAAAGACAGACTCATCAGTTTCTCCAGTGGAAGAGAGTGACCAATATCACAAGAAACAATACAAACAAAGAACATCCTCTCCTTTTCAAGGAAGATCAGGAGCAAAAGGAAGGTCTCGCATAAGGAGGTTTGACATGTCAGAAATTGAAGACCGAAAAAGAGACATAGAGAAGACAGATATCTCTACAGGGACCCAATCAGGAGAGAATACAATCAACAAATTCAAAATATCCAAAATTATTCAAAGTTGTTCAATGTTATTAATAATGTGTAATAGTGTATGTAACATATTTATATGTTAATATTCTACATTTCATTATTCCATTAAATATTTTTTATGCATTAATTGGATATATTTGCATTATTTTTAGGGATATTAGAAACTGATATAAATTAACAGAACTTATTTCTTCTACCAACTAAGATGTAAATCTCAGAGAATGGTAGCTTCATTAAGAGATACATATTATTTTTTATTTTGGAGGGGTGTCTTGAGAATATTTTTTTAATTGCTGAAAATAATTATTTTAAAGACTTTTAGTGTAGATACAGGTAAGTAATATTTAGATAATGGATTATAATGAGGGCTTGGAGTTATTTTTATGTTAAATTCATCGTATTTTTTTCTATATTGTGACTTTCTTTTTATTTTTAGGTCACTTTGTATTGGATAAAAAATATCTAAAGCATCTTTAGAATAGATACAGTTAAGTAATATTTAAGAGAATTTTTAGCAAATATTCTAATTTATTTATTTTTGTTACAAGTAGAGCCGTTTTTTAATTTCTTTTATTCTGATATCTGAAGCATCTTTAGAATAGATATAGGTAAGTAATACTTAGGATAATTCTTCGCGTATATTCTTAATGTACCTATTTTTTTACAAGTAGGGCCTTTTGTAATTTCTCTGATTCTGGTATCTGAAGTATCTTTGGAATAGATACAGGTATGTAATATTATAGATAATTGATTAGAATGATGCCTTGGAGTTATTTTTTATTGTAAATTTTTTTTTGTTTTTTTTTGTTTTTTTACTATCTTGTGACTTGCTCTTTTTATTTTAATTTTTCAATATTTAATGAACAAAAATATCTGAAGCCTCTTTACAATAGATACAGGTATGTAATACTTAAGATACTTCTTCGCATATATTTTGATGCAATTATTTTTATTATAAGTAGATCTGTTTTGAATTTCTTTTATTCTGGTATCTGAAGCATCTTTAATATAGATACAGGTAAGTAATGTTTAAGATAACGGATTATAACGAAGGCTTTGAGTTATTTTTATGGCAAATTCATCATATTTTGTTTACTATATTGTGACTTACGTTTTTTTAGAGACATGCAAGTGAGCTTAGCGTGCTAAGCTCACTTAGCGCGCTAAGTGAGCTTAAATAAATATAACTTTTTTGCATGTCTCTCACTATAGCCGTTTGTCTGAGGGATTGTGCTGCTATCTATAACAATAGATGTGAAGATGGCAGCAGTAGTCTCTTGATTCTGTGAAATGTTGTAAGATCCTTTTGATGCTAAGAAATACCTGTGTAGTTCTATTTTTTTTATGTAAAAGTACTTTTTGAATTAATTTTTGATACTCAGTCAACAATTAATGAATTTATGAGTCTGATAGTAGTATTTGTGTCTCTGAAATATCCTTTTCTTACATCTCTGACTTTTTAATAAACATTCTAAAAGTTTGACTTGCTAGCGTACTAAATTGCACACTCACATAGATATTCTCCAATAATGTTTTATGGGCAAGAAAGTAAGGTTATTTCTGTTGTTTTCGCAAGGAACTATCCTAGCTTTAGTCCTAAATGCAAGAAAATATCTAAATTGTAGGCATAGATTCGCAATATTAGCGATTACAGAAATTCCCCATGAATGTTTTATTGGCAAGAAAATAAGGTTATATCAGTTTTATCCCAAGGGGTTGCCCTAACTTTAGTCCAAAATGCAAGGAAATAAATAAATTGCACGCATATTCGAGAAATTAGTGATTGTAGATATTCCTCATGTATATTTTATTTGCAAGTGACTCAGGTAATTCCTGTTGTTTCCCAAGGGGTTGCCCTTGCTTTAGTCAAAAATGCAAGGAAAATACTAAATTGCTGACACACATTCTCAATATTAGTGATTGCAGATATTCCCTCTGAAAGTTTTATGAGCAAGAAATTAAGGTTATTTCTGTTGTTTCCCAAGGGGTTGCTGTAGCTTTCCTCCATAATGCAACCAAAAAACTAAATTGCACACATACACACAGATATTCCACATGAATGTTTTAGGGGGATGAAATTAAGGTTGTTTCCCAAGTGGTTGCCATAGCTTTATCCAAAATGCAAAAAATAATTTTATTGTATACACACATAGATATCGCCCATGAATGTCTTATTGGCAAGTTAGTTAAGGTTATTTCTGTTGTTTCCAAAGGGTTTATCCTAGCTTTAGTCCAAAATGCAAGAAAATGACTAAATTAGAAATTCACATTCGCAGTATTAGTGAATACAGATATTCCCCATTAATGTCTTATGGGCAAGAAATTAAAGTTATTTCTGTTGTTTCTCAATTGGCTGTCCTAGCTATAGTCCAAAATGCGATGAAATAATTAAATCACACACATTCACAATATTAGTGTTTGCAGATATTCTACATTTTTATGTTCAACGAGTTCAGTGGAATAAAATATTAGTAAAGAGCAATCTATGTCCTTCAAATTGACTTTTACATGCGAGACCACTGTCCAAATCATTTATAATAATAAAAGAACTTTAGACACAAAAACTATAATGAAAAGTTGTATTTCAATAAAAATATTTTATGCATTACTTTGTTATATCACCACTATTTTTAGGGTACGCTAGGAAGTTAAAACGTTTAGAATGTTTACTAAAAAGTCAGCTATTTACTTTTAGTTGAAAAATATCCTTTGTGGAAAGAAAAAAAAGTTTAAGCCAGTCTAACAAATATAAAATTCGAAGTAAGTTTACGGAAAATTTGCGCATGAACAATTGTTAAACTTAATTTCTGGTCATTTTTTATTTAATATAGTAGCTCTTTACTTTCAGTTGAAAAATGTCCTTTGTGGAAAAAAGTTTCAGCAACTCTAACAAATAGAACATTAGAAGTAAATTTACAGAAAATTGATCCTTGAACAATTATTCGACTTTATTTCTGCTTATCTTGTTTTAATGTAGCAGCTCTTTACTTTTAGTTGAAAAATATCGTTTGTTGAAAAAAAAGTTTCTAGTACTAACAAATATAACATTAGAAGTAAGATTACAGAAAATTTACGCTTGAACATTTATTCGACCTTATTTCTGATCATCTTTGATTTAATGTTGCAGCTCTACTTTCAGTTGAAAAAAATATCCTTTGTGGAAAAAAAATTCTGCCACTTGAACAAATATAACATTAGCATTATATTTACAGAAAATTTACTCTTGAACAATTATTTGACTTTATTTCTGCTCATCTTTTATTTAATTCAGCAGTTCTTTACTTTTTAGTTGAAAAATATCCTTTGCGGAAAAAAGTTTCTACCACTCTAACAAATGTAACATTAGAATTAAGTTTAAAGAAAATTTAGATTTGAACAATTTTTCGACTATATTTCTGCCCATCTTTGATTTAATGTAGCAGGTCTTTACTTTTAGTTGAAAAATATCCTTTGCGGAAAAAAGTTTCTACCACTCTAACAAATATAACATTAGAATTAAGTTTAAAGAAAATTTAGATTTGAACAATTTTTCGACTTTATTTCTGCTCATCTTTAATTTAATATAGCAGTTCTTTACTTTCAGTTGAAAAATATCCTTTGCGGAAAAAAATTCTGCCACTCTGTCAATTATAGCATTAGAAGTAAGTTTACAGAAAATGTACGCTTGAACAATTATTCGACTTTATTTATGCTCATCTTTGATTTAATATAGCAGCTCTTTACTTGTAGTTGAAAAATATTCTTTTTGGAAAAAAAAGTTTCTGCCACACTAACAAATATAACATTAGAAGTAAGTTTACAGAAAATTTGCGCTTGAACCCTTATTCGACTATATCTCTGTTCATCTTTGATTTAATGTAACACTTCTTTATCTAAAGTTGAAAAATAAACTTTGTGGAAAAGAAAAAGATTCTGCTACAGACGACTTTACTTGTGGCAAAAATAAATAAATTAAAAACTCTGTGGAGAATTATCTTAAATATTTCTTACCTGTATCTATTCTAAAGATGCTTCAGATACCAGTAATAAAACAAATTAAAAACGAGCTCTACTTGTAACAAAAATAAATACAATCTTAAATATTACTTACCTGTATCTATTCTAAAGATGCTTCAAATAGATGAATAAAACAAATTTAAAAATGGCTCTACTTCAAACGAATATGATTACTTTAATCTAAACGAAAAAAATTAATTCGAGTATTAGTAACCTGTGTTTATTCTATATATTCTTCAGATATCTTTTATTCTTTACATTTGGACAAAAAAAAATAAAAAAGCAAGTTACAATATAGTAAAAAAAATATGACGAATTCAAAACAAAAATAACTACAAGGCTTCAATATATCACCTTTTCTAAATCATTATTTATTTGTTTCTATACTGAATATGCTTCCGAGAGCAGAATACGAGAAATTAAAATAGCATCAACTTTAAACAAAAATAAATGCACTAAAATTTTCGAAGAAGTATCTTAAATATTACTTATCTGTTTTTATTGTAAATAGGCTTCAGATATTTTCTAGTCTTTACAAATTATCCAATAAAAATAAAAACCAAGACCTGTACCTGGAAATATATTCTAAAGATGCTTCAGATAACAGAATATAAGAAATTTCAAAAAAAAAAACACGACTCTACTTATAACAAAAATAAAAACATTAAAATATACGCGAAGAATTATCTTAAATATTACTTAAATGTATCTATTCTAAAGATGCTTCGGATATCTTCTATTCATTACATAGTGAGCAATAAAAAAAGAAAGTCACAATAGTAAAAAAAAATACGATAAATTTACCATAAAAATAACTCCAAGGCTTCATTATAATCCATTATCTTAAATATTACTTACCTGTATCTATTCTAAAGATGCTTCAGATACTAGAATTAATGAAATTCGAAACAGCTCTAGCTATAACAAAAACAAATAGATTAAAATGCATGTGAAGAATTATCTTAAATTTACTTACCTGTATCTATTCTAAATATGCTTCAGATATTTTCTATTCATTACATATTGACCAACAAAAATAAAAGAGGAAGTCACAAGATGGTAAAAAAAATACGACGAATTTACCATAAAAATAACTACAAGGATTCATTCTAATCAATTATATTTAATATTACATACTTTTATCTATTCTAAAGATGCGTCATATACCAGAATAAGAGAAATTACAAAATGCTCTACTTTTAACAAAAATAGGTACATTAATAATATACGCTAAGAATTAATCCAAATATTACCAGCCTGTATCTTTTCAAAAGATGCTTCAGATACCAAAATAAAAAACATTAAAAAACGGCTCTACTTGTAACAAAAATAAATACATTAAAATATACAAGAAGAATTATCTTAAATATTAGTTATCTGTATCTCTTCTATAGATTGTTAGATGTTTTTTATTAATTACATAGTGAGCAATAAAAATAAAAGAGCAAGTCATAAGATAGCAAAAAACTGATGAATTTACCATAAGAATAACTCCAAGCCTTCATTCTAATCAATTATCTTAAATATTACTTACCTATATCTTTTCTAAAGCTCTTTTAAGTAATTATTTTCAGACATTTAAAACAATTATTCTCAAGACACCCCTCCAAAATAAAAAATAATATGTATCTCTTAATGAAGTTACCATTCCCTGAGATTTATCTCTTAGTTGGTAGAAGAAATAAGTTCTGTTAATCTTTTTCAGTTTTTAATATCCCTAAAAATAATGGAAATATATCAAATTAATGCATAAAAAATATTTAATGAAATAATAAAATGTAGGATATTAACATAAAGATATGTTACATACATTATTAACTACATTAAACAATTTTTAACATTTTGAATCTATTCCAAAAATAATTCATTGTGTTCTCTCCCGATAGTGTCCCTGTAAAAATATCTATGTTCTCTATGTCTCTTCTTTCGGTCTTCCATTTCTGGCATGTCAAACCTATTTATGCGAGACCTTCCTTGTGCTCCTGATCTTCCTTGAAATGGAGGGGTTGTTCTTTGTTTTAATTTTTTCTTGTGATATTGGTCACTCTTCCATTGAAAAAATGATGAGCCTGCCCTTTTTCTTTCCATATCATCAAAGATTCTTCTCATTTCTTCCAGATTGTCCTCTTCTATTTCCTTTTTCACGATTTCTAAATTTCCTACATTGCTCTCATGTGAATTACTGAAAAAAAAATGATTGTGGCAAATAATCACAATAAAAAGATCTGTCCAACTCAAAACATTGATCCTTGTTAAAATCTAGTATATTCTTGATTTATATAACTCTAGTTCTCAAATATTATAGCCTCGTAGTGTTGATAACCGACCATAGAGTACAACTGGGAAAGCCACGTCATGGCTTTGAGCAAGAATAGAGCACGATTGGTACAGCCGCAAGCTTATTTCTTGTCATTTTAAGAAAAAGTTGGAGGGAGGGGGCTACTTGGAGATTAGGGAGAGTTTGAGGTCCTTGGTGGTTAGAGTCATTGATGGTTGCGGTACTTGATGGTTCAAATCCATAGCCATCTCACTATCTAATTTCTAAGGATTGTATTGAACTTTACGATTCATGTCAAAGTTGAATAATTTTCTAAGGTCAAAAAATTCTGTCTAAAGAAATTGCTACTACAAACGTTATTTTTCTAACAGTAAAAGTCACGGCTAAAATATCTGTATAATTCCCATTTTGAATTCAGAAAATATAAATGTGAATTTGTATGTTTTAAGTGTTTTTCTTGTCATTCTAAGACATGTAAAAAAAAAGTTGAAAAAATTCGCATGTTAAAAGAAAAAAAGAGTTGAAAAAAATAAACTTCAAAAAGTATTAAAAAAGGGGGATGGGCCCTAAAAGTTTCCACGTCGTGTCTATGAGCAAGAATAGAGCACAATTGGTACAGCTGCAAGCTTATTTCATGTCATTTTGAGAAAAAGTTGGAGGGAGGGGGCTACTTTGAGATTGGGGAGAGGGGGACCTTGGAGGTTGAGGTCCATGGTGGTTAGAGTCATTGATGGTTGCGATCCTCGATGGTTCAAATCCATAGCCATCTCACTATCTGATTTCTAAGGATTTCTAAGGATTGTCCTGAACTTTACGATTCATCTCAAAGTTGAATAATTTTCTAAGGTCAAAAAATTCAGTCCAAAGAAAGTGCTACTACAAAAGTAAAAGTCACGGCTAAAATATCTGTATAATTCTCATTTTGAATTCAGAAAATATAAATGTGAATTTTTATGTTTTAAGTGTGTTTCTTGTCATTTTAAGACATGTAAAAAAAATTTGAAAAAAAACTAAACGAAAAAAAGGAAAAAAAAATTAAAAAATATTAAAAAAGGGGGATGGGCCCAAAAATTGGGAGGGAATGGGACCCTTGGAGGTTGAGGTCGTTAGGGGTTAGGGTCATTGGTGGTTGCGGTCCTTGGCGGTTCAAATCCATAATCATCTCACTACCTGATTTCTAAGGATTTTTAAGGATTGTTCTGAATTTCTATATTAAAATTCTTTTCTTAGCATCTATAACTATTAGCTTCCATTTTTTAGCATGCTCCAATGCTAAAGCATATTTTATATTGCCAACATTCCTCAATTGGTAGTTGTCTATTATAGCGACCACAGCCAAGAAGTGAGAGCTAAGTCAAGTCACGAGATATTTTCTTGGTGCCTATGGCTCTATTAGTTTCAACTTTTTATCATACTCCAATGCTAAAGTACATTTTATATTGACGACACTGCTCAATTGGTGCTTTTGTATTATACAGAACAGAGCTGAGAAGTAAAGCTAGGTCAAGTCTCAAGGTCATCTTGGCGCCTACGACTCTATTAGTTTCAAATTTTTTGCTTATTCCAATGCTAAAGTATATTTTATATTCGCAACACTGCTTAATTGGTATTTGTGTACTATACAGAACACAGCCAAGAAGTAAAGCCAAGTTAAGTCACAAAATCTTCTTGTCATCGCTAACCGTTTCTATAGATTGATATCAATGATTTTGTTCCAAGTTTATGTCTAGTTGCGTTACAGTTACCACCCCCTCAGACATACCTTATTGGTAAGCAGTTTTAACCCTTTTTTCCACATTCATACAATCCAATGAAAAATAAGAATATTACCGAGCTCTGTCTCCCTATTATTCAAATCATCTCCCTATTATATCTCCCTATTATATTTAAT
The DNA here is from genome assembly GCF_049724085.1 of Artemia sp. Qi Xiang Cuo. Taxonomy (NCBI): domain Eukaryota; kingdom Metazoa; phylum Arthropoda; class Branchiopoda; order Anostraca; family Artemiidae; genus Artemia; species Artemia sp. Qi Xiang Cuo. The sequence goes on along the minus strand of NC_142803.1, from coordinate 38,865,036 downwards.
CAGCTCCCTATTATTCAAATCATCATTAAGTTAGCTTTATGCAAATTACCTTTGTAATTGAGTTACCTTTGATACATCTGCTGTAAAAACCTTATTTTTCCCCTGGACATAACGTACAACCCTTGCCCTGACAACCGGGGGGATTTGTTATCCACAAAGACATAAGTTTTGAACTTTTCAAACACATTGATATTTTAAAATTTTGATTGGAAGTGTTTGGGAAAATGATGGCCGCAGGGGGGGGGAGTCATTTGCCTTCTGATCACTTTTGACTACTTAAAAAGGTCACCAGTCCTCAATTTCCAATCGAATGAGCCCTTTTTGAAGTTTCTTTTTCAGTGCTTTCTTTTAAACCATATATACCCCACGGGTTCAACTGTGGTAAAGCTTTCTAATTTAGCTAATTATTAATTTAGTAAAAATATATAAGACGCAAATATGAAGTTTTGAAATACCACTTTTTATTAAGATAAGGAACATATCCTGCCAAGTTCTGTTTAACGGGAAATTGAGAAATTACCACTTCCTAACGATTACCTGGGAAGGTGTGGTTGATAAAAATGTATAAAAGATACATTTTATCGGAAGGAGGGATCGGATACTAACTTTATGCCGGACTGACCTCTGGTCCGTTGTTTTTAGAAATACCTTGGAATCTTGTCTTAAGTATCTTATTATATATTATTGTAGTTTCTGAGACTTGTGGTCTACTTGGGACAGCCAGTCCCAGTAGAAT
>NC_142803.1:38657441-38692630 GCF_049724085.1 Artemia sp. Qi Xiang Cuo | reverse complement strand
TAGTATGCTTCGTCTGGATTCTACGACTTTATGTTCCTTCCTGTGTTATTCGGGGCCTTTACGTTCCTTGGCACCTTTCCAGAGCATGTACTTATGGATTCTGGGCCTTTACGTTCCTTCCTATGTCATTTGGGGCCTTCCTATGCTATTTGGGGCCTTTACGTTCCTTGCTATGTCATTTGGGGCCTTCCAATGCTATTTGGGGCCTTTACATTCCTTCCTATGTCATTTGGGGCCTTCCTTTGCTATTTTCAAAGAGAGTGAGTATCCTCTCACATGGCCTAATACTTCTATGGAAGCTATATGAATTTCAACGTTATTCTATAGAAACTCTACACCTTTTCAAAGAGAGTGAGTATCCTCTCACATGGCCTTATACTTCTACTACTTTATGTTCCATTTTGCGCTAGTTGGAAATAGCATAATATGTTATGAAGGACAAGTTTTCTGACATAATTTACGTAGACTAGATTCCTACTTCATGATATACATGTCTTTTAGGGTAAATGCGTGTCAGAAAACCGGTGCATCTTGTTTAGCTGCCAATATATTCAATTATTTTTTTTTGTATATATTCAAGTTTCAGATCAATTTTGGAGGGAAAACGAAAAATACTCAGAATAGAAAATAAACGGGATCTGCCTCAAGGGGAATGCTCAGAGGTCCTTCATTCCCCCACTTCCAAAGGACTCTGTTGTTTTATTCAACTGACAGAGTTCCAAATACGAACATTTTGAAAAGCAGACAGGTTTTTTTTTGTTATTAAAAAATTGGACACTATAATCAGAATTATTTGATTGACATTTAAAAAGGGGTAATGAGATTTGCAAATTGGAGTGTAGGATTTGTCAATTTTGGAGGGAAAACGAAACATACTCAGAATCGAAAATAAACGGATAGGAGTTCACGCTTAAAAAGTTCTATGAAGAGCTATTTTTATGGAAATGGTTCATTTTTGAACCAAAACCACGCTTCTCTGACTGAAAATATACATTATAATCAGAGAATCGTGTATTGACGATATTTTATATAATTTCGTCTGAAAAATAGGAGTTCACGTTTAAAAAGTTCTATTAAAAGCTATTTTTATGGAAATGGTTCATTTTTGAACCAAAACCACGCTTTTCTGACTGAAGATACACATTTGAATCAGAAAAAGTGAAAATGTACACAATTGAAACAGAGAAGTGTGTTTTGACCGTATTTTCTATAATTTCGTCTGAAAAATAGGAGCTCACACTTAAAAGGTTCTATTAAGAACTATTTTTTATGGAAATGGTTCATTTTTGAACAAAAACTACGCTTTTCTGATTGAAGATATACATTATAATCAGAGAAATGTGTGGGACCATCAAGCACAGTGCTATGAGCTAGACTCCTATTACGCATTTTCTTTTTAAATGTTATTACAGATCCAAGTAAAACCATTATCAGTATACCTCATTCTTTCATTCTAACTTTACTTGTAGGAATAGGACTTCATTCAAACATGTAAATCAGTTTTATTCAATGCATAATAGTGTACAAAAAGAGTATTATTTTTCCTCATTCCCCCCCCCCCCCTGACCAGGTGCTAAACTCTCCATCTCGCTCGCTCTCAATTTTCTTCTTAATATACGGTAGAAATTAAGGCTACGCGATCTCCATATTTCGTAATAACCATCATGTGTAATGTAGTGATAATCGTCCAATCTAGGTTCCCAATCTAAAAAAATGAAAATTAAAAAGCTTAAAATATATGGAATTTGTATATGATGTAATAAACAATAATTATTACTGGCAAAACCCCTATGCCTTCCCAAGGCCAGTGTGGGAAGTTGGGGGTTAGGTAGGAGGATCTTTCCATGGAGGAGGCTATGGATTTCCCAACATTATTTAAAAAGCTTCCTATGCCAATTAAACAAAAGTTTAGGATATTTTTGTCAGTTTATAGTTTCCACACTAATATCAATATTTGTAACGATTCTATGTTAACTTTCTCCAAGTTGATCAAATTGATCTCAAAAGGTTTCATGATAAAAAAAATACTAATCAGCATCTATAAATAAATGAAGCCCAAACCGAAAACAAATTACAATAAATAATCGAGTCAAACTCAAAACGAGCATAAATTAACGTAAGTTGGGTGCAAAACCCCGATGCCTTCCCAAGGCCAGTGTGGGGGGTTGGGGGTTAGGTAGGACGTTCTTTCCAAGGAGGGGGCTATGGATTTCCCAGCATTATTTAAAAAGCTTCCTATGCTAATTAAACAAAAGTTTAGAATATTTTTGTCAGTTTGTAGTTTAAACAGTAATATCAATATTTGTAATGATTCTATGTGAACTTTCTCAAAGTTGATCAAATTGATCTCAAAGGGATTTGTGATAAAAGAAAATACTAATCAGCATCTATAAATAAATCAAACACTAACCGAAAATAAATTAGAATAAATAATCGAGTCAAAATCAAAACGAGCAGAAATTAACATAAGTTGGGTGGAAAACCCCTATGCCTTCCCAAGACCAGTGTGGGGGGTTGGGGGTTAGGTGGGAGGATCTTTCCATGGAGGAGGCTCTGGATTTCCCAGCATTATTTAAAAAGGTTCCTATGCTAATTAAACAAAAGTTTTGGATATTTTTGTCAGTTTGTAGTTTACACACTAATATCAATATTTGTAACGATTCTATTTGAACTTTCACCAAGTTGATCAAATTGATCTCAAAAGTGTTCGTGATAAAAAAATACTAATCAGCATTTATAAATAAATGAAACCCAAACCGAAAAGAAATTAGAATAAATAATCGAGTCAAACTCAAAACGAGCAGAAATTAACATAAGTTGGGTGCAAAACCCCTATGCCTTCCCAAGGCCAATGTGTGGGGTTGGGGGTTAGATGGGAGGATCTTTCCATGGAGGGGGCTCTGGATTTCCCAGCATTATTTAAAAAGCTTCCTATGCTAATTAAACAAAAGTTTTGGATATTTTTGTCAGTTTGTAGTTGAGTTTACTTAAAAAAAAACTACCACTAATCAGCATCTATAAATAAATGAAACCCAAACCGAAAAGATATTACAATAAATAATCGAGTCAAACTCAAACCAGCAAAAATTAACATAAGTTGGGGGCAAAACCCCTATGCCTTCCCAAGGCCAGTGTGGGGGGTTGGGGGTTAGGTGGGAGGATCTTTCCATGGAGGGGGATCTGGATTTCACAGCATTATTTAAAAAGCTTCCTATGCTAAACAAAAGTTTTGGATATTTTTGTCAGTTTGTAGTTGAGTTTACTTAAAAAAAACTACCACTAATCAGCATCTATAAATAAATGAAGCTCAAACCGAAAAGAAATTACAATAAATAATCGAGTCAAACTCAAAACGAGCAGACATTAACATAAGTTGGGGGCAAAACCCCTATGCCTTCCCACGGCAAGTGTGGGGGGTTGGGGGTTAGGTGGGAGGATCTTTACACGGAGGGGGCTCTAGATTTCCCAGTATTATTTAAAAAGCTGATGACCAAGTTTAGCGAAATAAAATCGTCTATTTGCGTTCCACTTTATGCTCCAAATTGTAAGAAGGAACTGAACATACATCATCCCATTTTTAAGGCATTTTATACATTATATCTTGGAAATTAAGCCTCTTCTTATCAGTATACATTACACCTTGGAAATTAAGCCTCTTCTTATCATTATTCTGCAATTCAAACGCTTAATACCCCAAGCATATGCGAGTCAAATTTCAATTTAAAGTGCTGGCGTATCTGATGAAATAATTTAAGTCGTATGATCAATTTAGTAAGGACACTCGATATTCTTAAAATGTCTGATTCAAACTATTAAACCTAAGGACAATTTACTGAATTTTAAGGTTTTCTTTAGTTTCAAAATGTTTTTTTGTCAGTCACCATCTTTAATCATTCACAAACAATACTGAAGAAAACCAATTTCCACTGTTTATCGACATTAAATTGTTAAGAAGGCTATTATTTCATTTTTAATTTTCATCATCTTCAACTAGTTATTTTTTTTTGTTCGGCATAGATGAAAGGTCCAATACCTCAGTTAAACTAAGAGGTTACATTTTGACATCGTCTGACAATTTACAAAATTTTAAGGTTTTCTTATGCAAGAGTCGGAACACACACACACACACAGACACACACAAACATACACACATGTTACCAAATTCCACATTATTGCACAGAAATACCAAAATCATAGGTTTTCGGTTTGGGTTTCATTTATTTATAGATGCTGATTAGTATTTTTCTATTATTTCATTTTTAATTTTCATCATCTTCAACTAGTTATTTTTTTGTTCGGCATAGATGAAAGGTCCAATACCTCAGTTAAACTTTTTTTTTGTTCGGCATAGATGAAAGGTCCAATACCTCAGTTAAAATAAGAGGTTACATTTTGACATCGTTTGACAATTTACTAAATTTTAAGGTTTTCTTATGCAAGAGTCGGAACACACACACACACACACAACACACACATAAACATACACACCTTTTACCAAATTCCACATTATTGCATAGAAACAACAAAACCCTAGGTTAAATTAGCTTATATATGCATTCAGAATTAGGCTATCCTAATAGAGGGTGTTGTGATTTCTATGCCCTACGTGGGACGGTTGTAAAATGTGTGTAGGGGTGGGGGTGTCTGTGTGTGTGTTTGTGTGTGTGTTTGTGTGTGTGTGTTCCGACTCTTGAATAAGAAAACATTAAAATTTAGTAAATTGTCAAACGATGACAAAATGTAACCTCTTAGTTTAACTGAGGTATTGGACCTTTCATCTATGCCGAACAAAAAAAAAATAATTATTTGAAGATGATGAAAATTAAAAATGAAATAATAGCCTTCTTAGCCATTTAATGTCGATAAACAGTGGAAATTGGTTTTCTTCAGTATTGTTTGTGAATGATTAAAGATGGTGACTGACAAAAAAAATTTTGAAACTAAAGAAAACCTTAAAATATAGTAAAATGTCAAACAATATCAAAATGTAACCTCTTAGTTTAACTGAGGTATTGGACCTTTCATCTATGCCAAACAAAAAAATATAACTAGTTGAAGATGATGAAAATTAAAAATGAAATAATAGCCTTCTTAGCCATTTAATGTCGATAAACAGTGGAAATTGGTTTTCTTCAGTATTGTTTGTGAATGATTATGCGTAAATAGGCTAACCTAACCTACGATTTTGGTATTTCTATGCAATAATGTGGAATTTGGTAACATGTGTGTGTGTTTGTGTGTGTGTCTGTGTGTGTTTGTGTGTGTGTTCCGACTCTTGCATAAGAAAACCTTAAAATTTAGTAAAGTGTCAAACGTTGTCAAAATGTAACCTCTTAGTTTAACTGAGGTATTGGACCATTCTTCTATGCTGAACAAAAAAAAACTAGTTGAAGATGATGAAAATTAAAAATGAAATAATAGAAAAATACTAATCAGCATCTATAAATAAATGAAACCCAAACCGAAAACCTATGATGTTGGTATTTCTGTGCAATAATGTGGAATTTGGTAACATGTGTCTAGAGAGAGATAAGAGATAATATTTATTCCAAAAATGAACTATCACTAGCCTTTGAAGGCCGAATTCGCATTCTGAGTCAAATAACAGACAATAACACAAAAAAAATCAAGTCAAATAAAAAGATCAAAATTCTGAGGTCAGGTAAATAAATTTCTGAGGTCAAAAATAAGTTCGAACATAAAATCAAAATAAAAAGTTAGGAAACCCTTGCTACAATGGCAACACAAGAAATTGGTTAGGTACAAATTAGAAACTATTAATTGTGTCAGTTATAGATAAAGATAAGATAAAGATAAGAAAGTAAAAAAAAAGAAACTATTGGGACATTTTATTCAATTTTCCTGTAATAAAGGGGACAAAAGTTCTTTCATATCTCGAAGTAACGCAGTGAATGGGGGACAAAACAGGGATGGGATCAGAAACAGCTCGAGGCGGCCGAAATCTGGATGGGGAGTGACATTTGGGGAAAACACTTGCCGTCCGAGGGTTTGTTATGGCATTTTTTGCAAAACGGAGGCACAAATTATTTCTTCGTCTCTCGAGGGTCTCTAGGTTTGAAATATTTAACAAATACAAATACGGTATCTTGCCCTCTTTAAAAATAATTCTGAGAGCTCTCTTTCGGACATTTTCAATTTTTCGTGTTGCTTCATTAGAGAGGCCAGGGTGCCACACAGGACAAGCGTACTCTAATATGGGACGCACGAAAGAAATGTATACTTGTAGTAAATGTGATTGGGGGCAACTGAATTTATTTAAAAGTTTAAGGAGGGAAAGCGAGGATTTTGCTTGTCGTAGGATATTATTTATATGGGCATCCCATTTCAAATTAGAAGAAATTGTAACACCAAGGAGTTTAAGAGATGTGACAGAAGTTTCAGGAGGTATAGGAGCAAGAAAAAGTGTCTATGTTTGTGTGTGTGTGTTTGTGTGTGTGTTCCGACTCTTGCATAAGAAAACCTTAAAAATTTAGTAAATTGTCAAACGATGTCAAAATGTAACCTCTTAGTTTAACTGAGGTATTGGACCTTTCAACTATGCCGAACAAAAAAAAATAACTAGTTGAAGATGATGAAAATTAAAAATGAAATAATAGCCTTCTTAACAATTTAATGTCGATAAACAGTGGAAATTGGTTTTCTTCAGTATTGTTTGCGAATGATTAAAGATGGTGACTGACATAAAACATTTTGAAACTAAAGAAAACCTTAAAATTTAGTACATTGTCCTCAGGTTTAATAGTGTGAATCAGACATTTTAAGGATATCGAGTGTCCTTACTAAATTGATCATACGACTTAAATTATTTCATCAGATACGCCAGCACTTTAAATTGAAATTTGACTCGCATATGCTTGGGGTATTAAGCGTTTGAATTGCAGAATAATGATAAGAAGAGGCTTAATTTCCAAGGTGTAATGTATACTGATAAGAAGAGGCTTAATTTCCAAGATATAATGTATAAAATGCCTTAAAAATGGGATGATGCATGTTCAGTTCCTTATTACAATTCGGAGCATAAAGTGGAACACAAACAGACGCTTTTATTTCGCTAAACTTGGTGAGCAGGTTTTTAAATAATGCTGGGAAATCTATAGCCCCTTCCACGGAAAGATCCTCCCACCTAACCCCCAACCCCCCACACTGGCCTTGGGAAGGCATAGGGGTTTTGCCCCCAACTTATGTTAATTTCTGCTCGTTTCGAGCTTGACTCGATTATTTATTGTAATTTCTTTTCGGTTTGAGTTTCATTTATTTATAGATGCTGATTAGTGGTAGTTTTTTTTAAGTAAACTCAACTACAAACTGACAAAAATATCCTAAACTTTTGTTTAATTAGCATAGAAAGCTTTTTAAATAATGCTGGGAAATCCATAGCCCCCTCCATGGAAAGATCCTCCCACCTAACCCCCAACCCCCCACACTGGCCTTGGGAAGGCATAGGGGTTTTGCTCCCAACTTTTGTTAATTTCTGCTCCGTTTTGAGTTTGACTCGATTATTTATTCTAATTTCTTTTCGGTTTGGGTTTCATTTATTTATAGATGCTGATTAGTATTTTTTTATCATGAACTCTTTTGAGATCAATTTGATCAACTTGGAGAAACTGCAAATAGAATCGTTACAAATATTTATATTAGTGTGTAAACTACAAACTGACAAAAATATCCTAAACTTTTGTTTAATTAGCATAGGAAGCTTTTTAAATAATGCTGGGAAATCCATAGCCCCCTCCATGGAAAGATCCTCCCACCTAACCCCCCAACCCCCCACCCCACTGACCTTGGGAAGGCATAGGGGTTTTGTCCCCAACTTATGTTAATTTCGGCTCGTTTTGAGTTTGACTCGATTATTTATTGTAATTCTTTTCGGTTTGGGTTTTATTTATTTATAGATGCTGATTAGTATTTTTTTTTTATCAAGAACCCTTTTGAGATCAATTTGATCAACTTGGAGAAAGTTCAAATAGAATCATTACAAATATTGATATTAGTGTGGAAACTACAAACTGACAAAAATATCCAAAACTTTTGGTTAATTAGCATAGGAAGCTTTTTAAATAATGTTGGGAAATCCAGAGCCCCCTCCATGGAAAGAACCTCCCACCGAACCCCCAACTTCCCACACTGGCCATGGGAAGGCATAGGGGTTTTGCCAGTAATAATTTTTGTTCATTACATCATATACAAATTCCATATATTTTAAGCTTTTTAATTTTCATTTTTTAAGATCGGGAACCTAGATTGGACGATTATCACTACATTACACATGATGGTTATTACGAAATATGGAGATCGCGTAGCCTTAATTTCTACCGTATATTAAGAAGAAAATTGAGCGCGAGCGAGATGGAGAGTTTAGCACCTGGTCATGGGGGGGGGGGGAGAATGAGGAAAAATAATACTCTTTTTGTACACTATTATGCATTGAATAAAACTGATTTACATGTTTGAATGAAGTCCTATTCCTACAAGTTAAGTTAGAATGAAAGAATGAGGTATACTGATAATGGTTTCACTCGGATCTGTAATAACATTTAAAATGAACATGCGCAATAGGAGTCTAGCTCATAGCACTGTGCTTGATGGTCCCACACATTTCTCTGATTATAATGTATATCTTCAGACAGAAAAGCGTAGTTTTTGTTCAAAAATGAACCATTTCCATAAAAAATAGCTCTTAATAGAACCTTTAAGTGTGAACTCCTATTTTTAAGTCGAAATTATAGAAAATACGGTCAAAACACACTTCTCTGTTTCAATTGTGTACATTTTCACTTTTTCTGATTCAAATGTGTATCTTCAGTCAGAAAAGCGTGGTTTTGGTTCAAAAATGAACCATTTCCATAAAAATAGCTCTTAATAGAACTTTTTAAGCGTGAACTCCTATTTTTCAGACGAAATTATATAAAATATCGTCAATACACGATTCTCTGATTATAATGTATATTTTCAGTCAGAAAAGCGTAGTTTTGGTTCAGAAATGAACCATTTCCATAAAAATAGCTCTTAATAGAACTTTTTAAGCGTGAACTCCTATTTTTCAGACGAAATTATAGAAAATATCGTCAATACACGATTCTCTGATTATGATGTATATTTTCAGTCAGAAAAGCGTAGTTTTGGTTCAAAAGTGAACCATTTCCATAAATATAGCTCTTAATAGAACTTTTTAAGCGTGAACTCCTATCCGTTTATTTTCGATTCTGAGTATTTTTCGTTTTCCCTCCAAAATTGACAAATCCTACATTCCAATTTGCAAATCTCATTACCCCTTTTTAAATGTCAATCAAATAATTCTGATTATAGTGTCCTATTTTTTATTAACAAAAAAAAACCTGTCTGCTTTTCAAAATGTTCGTATTTAGAACTCTGTCAGTTGAATAAAGCAACAAAGTCCTTTGTAAGTGGGGGGATGAAGGACGTCTGAACATTCCCCTTGAGGCACATCCTGTTTATTTTCGATACTGAGTATTTTTAGTTTTCCCTCCAAAATTGACAAATACTACACTCCAATTTGCAAATCTCACTACCCCTTTTAAATGTCAATCAAATAATTCTGATTATAGTGTCCAATTTTTTAATAACAAAAAAAAACCTGTCTGCTTTTCAAAATGTTCGTATTTGGAACTCTGTCAGTTGAATAAAACAACAGAGTCCTTTGGAAATGGGGGAATGAAGTACCTCTGAGCATTCCCCTTGAGGCAGATCCCATTTATTTTCAATTCTGAGTATTTTTCGTTTTCCCTCCAAAATTGATCTGAAACATGAATATATACGAAAAAAAAATAATTGAATATATTGGCAGCTAAATAAGACGCACCGGTTTTCTGACACGGATTTACCCTAAAAGACATGTATATCATGAAGTAGAAATCTAGTCTACGTAAATTATGTCAGAAAACTTGTCCTTCATAACATATTATGCTATTACCAACTAGCGCAAGATGGAACATAAAGTAGTAGAATTATAAGGCCATATGAGAGAATACTCACTCTCTTTGAAAAGGTGTAGAGTTTCTATAGAATAACGTTGAAATTCATATAGCTTCCATAGAAGTATTAGGCCATGTGAGAGGATACTCACTCTCTTTGAAAATAGCATAGGAAGGCCCCAAATGACATAGGAAGGACTGTAAAGGCCCCAAATAGCATAGGAAGGTCCCAAATGACATAGGAAGGAACGTAAAGGCCCCAAATAGCATAGGAAGGCCCCAAATGACATAGGAAGGAAAATAAAGGCCCAGAATCCATAAGTACATGCTCTGGAAAGGTGCCAAGGAACGTAAAGGCCCCAAATAACACAGGAAGGAACATAAAGTCGTAGAATCCAGACGAAGCATACTACTCAGGTAAGCCTCCCTCTGAAATTAGGTTTTTGTGTGCCCATACCCCAGCTTCCCAGGGATAGTGCTGTAAGTTATTTTTTGAGGGCATATAAGGTTTTTATTTAATGAAAGGTCGTATAAATATCAGATGGGGCTTATTTGATTTGAAATTGGAATATATAGTGCCCTTATTAAGTGCCCCCTTCCATGCTCAGCATTTTCCTTAACACCTCCAATCAAAACTTGGAGGTAACAATTCTATTCATCATATTTGAAGGTTTTGGAAAATATATCTGTGAGGAAGACAATCCCTCCCCCTACAGCTCTCAGGGAAAGGGTGGTAAGTTATGCCCTTGGGGTATATCAGGTTCTAACAAAAAGGGTGGTCGTATATGCTTTGGAGGGGACCTAATTGGATTGTTAATCATAAGTTCTAGTCCTCATTTTAAGACTCATAGTAATAAGAGCACAAATCACCCCTTCCTCCGACAAAGACACACACAAACACGTCGTGTTTTCCTGAGTTGTGTCCAATAGATATTTTGAGACAGTTCTCAAATAAGGCTCTTAAATGCTTGACAAAAGGGTGGTCGTAAATGCTTTGGAGGGTATCAATTGGATTGGTAATCATAAGTTCTACTGCCCTTTTCAAGACTCAAAGTTATAAGCGCGCAGCTGAACCCCCCCCCTTTCCTCCGACAAAGACACACACAAACACGGTGTCTTTTTCTGAGATGTGTCAAATAGATATTTTGAGACAGTTCTTTTATTCCAAATAGTCCAAATATCATATACAAGGCTTTTGAGGTTGATAAATCCACTAGAGCCTGAGGCCAAGGGTTGTAAGTAATGCCCCTGGGGCATTTAAGATTCTTGTGGACTGGATCGTTGTATAAGCTTTAGACGTGGCTCATTTGGTTGAAATTGGAAGTTCTAGTTCCCATTTAAGAGTTAATAGTGATGGAGGTCAAGTAGCGCCCCCCACCTCCTGCTCAACTACACCTTTTTTCACCAAATGCATTTGATTGAAATTGTGCAATGGTAATTTTGTTTTAAAATAGTCCAAAGTGCATATAAAAATGCTTTCAGGGTTATCACAGCTCCCCAGAATCCTGGTGTAAAGGCTTTAAGCTATTTTTGGGGGTATATAAAGTTTTCATGGATTGGGTGGTTGTATTAAATTCACATAAGTGTCATTTGATTTTTAATTGGAAGTTACAGTGCCCTTTTTAAGATTTAAGGGGATTTGAGAGAAATATCCTCTCCACGCTCCTCATTTCCCCTAAAAAATATCCGAACAAAGTTTTGATACGTCAATTTTTTCAGTACTGTAGAAAGGTTCAGTAATTATGCGTAGCAATAGTTTTAATAGCGGCTGTAGTATTAGTAGCAGTGTACAAATAGCCCCTTTTTCAACATCCCCTTCAACAAGCGATGAAATTTTTAAGTTAATACCATCAGCCGGACCAATAGTTGCTGAAATAGTTACAACTACAACAGTAACTATGTAAGGATACAGCTACCTCAGTAACCAAGCATACAACTGCCACAAATCTGTATCAATGAATAAATGAAACCCAAAACGAACAGAAACCAAAATAAATAAAAGAGTCAAACTAAAAACGAGCAGAAATTAATTCGAGTAGGGTTCAAAACCCTTATGCTTTCTAAAAGCCAGAATATAAATTGTACTTTACTGAAAAAATTCTTTTAATTGTTTTCACTTTTATAACTTTAAGAAATCAAAAATTACTTAAGATCTTAAGGAATAAATATCAGCAAATGTATATTAAACTGACGATGCAGATTCATTTGAATTTTTTCGGTAAAGTACAAATTATATTTAGTTAGACCATTAAGGGTATATTGTAGTGGATTTTGAACTAGCCAGAAGGTACTATGTGTGTACTTTTAATACTACCGCTACAGTTACTGTAACTAATGATACTAAAGGTATTAAGGTGAAACTTTTAGTGAATGTTTAGAACGAATTTCAAAAAAATAAAAAATTGTACAGGTTTTCAAAAGACCAGCCTGAAGTAATAGCCCATTGCCCATCGCCCTATGTTCAGTGTTGCCAAATTTTGAAGAAAATATCCCTCGCCGATCACCCAATCTTTCAAATTAATTACAGTTTTGCCAAATTCTGTCTTCTTTAACCTAAAGGACTATTAAAAATACTTATAAAATACTACTGATTGCCATAAATTGGCCTTTTCGTCCATTTTTGTTACGCCAAGTAAAAACCCGGATGTTCTCAGAATGATCTGCCAAGAATAGGTTGGTCGTAAAAAAAAAATTAAACAGATTTGGATTATAAATAATGCTCCATAACTTTATTTATTTGTTTTTAATCTTTACAAGATAAATCAGTAAGAAAAGGCTCCAATTTGTAACTTGAAACTATGTACCCAGTTTCAATTGGAATGTTCCACTAGCTTACTTTTTTCAAGAGTATGAATCAAACCTTGGTTTTTAAAGAGTATTTATATAATTTACTGCTTTGTATAAAATATTTTGGCCCAAAGGATCTTTAAATTGTTTCTCACACTGTCTTTTAATGCTTTAAGATGCGTATGTTTTGATGGGTATAGTTAAAGGCTTTCCCCCTCACCAGTACCTCACTTTTTATATTAGAGTTTGATTTTTTGTTTCAGTTATTTAAGATGATGTTTAAGAATTAGTTTTTTTTATAATTTATAAAAAAAAAGGTTGTTATTCCTGATTGAACCTTGTGTTTCAGGGATCAATTGGAACAAAAGTATGACTTTAGCATAAGGAGCGGTATATTGAGGAAGTGACAACCCCCCTCATATACATAATAATTTCTATTTGTTTTCAGCTTTAATCTTCCTCCTTACTTTCTGTTGAGAAAACTTTCTATGTAATATTACCATAAACCAAATGACTATTTCACCATTCCTTTATTCATGGAATAAGCAATAGAAAAGGAAGCTTACTTTTCAAAAATCTTGTAAAATTTCCAATTTAAAAATTTGCTTAAAGTAGTTTTAAATTATCTGCTTCCTATAACTTCCGACCATAAATATAAAAAGAATATGAATAGATGGCAAGGCCTACAGAGCTGACAATCTACAAACTTATAAAGTTTGTATCTTTTCTTGTGAATTATTATCGCTTCTAATCAGCAGTTGTACCAAACCAATCCTGCTCAACTCATCCTCAGGGCTATACTGTGGTGTTTCTCCTCCCCATAGTATAGTGCAGACGGTTTGATATCATTCTATTTTCCCTTCTTATTTTAGTTTTGTGTTTTATTGTTTAAAGCTTTTTCCAATAAGCAATGTTTAGAAGTCCTCCAAAAAAAAAGTCCCACCAGATCCCAAATCAAATTCCAGTGAAAGTGCCATATTGAAAGATACCCATCTTGGCTGGTCAAGCACACTATCTCAAAGTTCAAATGATAGCTCCAATTCAAAGAATAGGACAATGATAAGTGTAGGGGCTAATGTAACTATAAATAATGTGGGTTTCAAGAGGTCCTCTCTAGAAGCTCTAAAAAAGGAAAAAATCTCCCCAATAAAAAGCATATCCCCTCTCCCTGCCCAAGATCCTCCCTCCAAAACCTTAGGAATTTACCTTAAAATTACTCCTACTAACCCCTTTGAAATAAAAATGATCACTGCAATAAGAGTTGCAATTTTTAAATTGCTAAAATTAATGTTCTCTCTTAATATTAACCGTGATGGATCTCTGCTAATAGCTGTAGAAGATCAGAAATCAGCAGATACAATAATTAACCTAAAATCCCTTTGAATACCCCAATTATTGCATCTAAATGGAATCCAAACAATCACCAACAAAAATAGTAGTTTATAATGTTCCCCCAGAGATATCCACTCAGGAGTTAAAAGAAGGCCTCTCAGATAGGGCTGGAAACACAATCCCAGTTGAGGATGTTACCCAACTTGGCAAACCTAACTCTAATCGCCTAAAAACTAGTAGATCCTTCTTATTCACACTGAAGGAAAAAATTAATATCCCAGAAAAATTATTCCTATTTGGGCAAATCAAACCACGCAAGGAATACAAACCTAAGCCTATCCAGTGTCAGAAGTGTCACAAACCGGGACAGACGACGAACAAATGCAATGAGATTCTCCGAGAGTATAGTAATTGTAAAGCTTTCCATCCTAAAGAGCTGACAACTTGCAACAACACTCAGCCTACATGCATCAATTGCAAAGGCCCTCAGGAATCTACAATTAAATCATTATGCCCTGCTTACAAGAAAAGAGCTCTAACACTCCAAATATCAACAGAGAAGGCCATCCCATACCCCTTTGCAGCAATGGAAGCAAATGCTGCACAACAAAACCAAATAAAGCCTGTAATGAAACCAACCAAAACCCCCAAGTCAAATGCCCCCAGTGCATCAAGCACCCCATCTACAACACCATCTTCTAAGCTCCCTAGCTCAAATCCCTATCAGAAGAAATCACCAAGCCAACAAGCCTCCTTGTCCGGTGAGATGAGGTCAGCCTGCCCCCCCCCCCCTCCCAAGAAGAAACAAACCAGAAATACTACCAGGAATCAATCCCCTAACCGACCAACAGGATGCACAACCAAAAATGCAATCCCCAAATCTATGCTTATTCATTCTAAACTGTAATGCAGTTCAGGCCATGAACATACATCAATTACAGAAAACAAAAATCTTTGCAGAATTGGCAAAAATCTACATCCCAGATGATATGCTCATTCAAGCAAAAAAAGATCTTGGTTTACTTTTAACAAAGCTGAACATTGATACACAGTCATATGAAGAATAAATCAACAACACAACATATATCAGTACTCCAATGGAATGTAAGATCACTCACAGAAAATAAGCTAAATGAACTAATATCTTTTATGAACAATAATTCCATTAATATTGCTTGCCTCCAGGAAACTCATTTCGCCCAAAATCAACAAATTAAGTCTGGGATATACTATCCTCAGAAAAGATAGATCTTCAGAGAGAAAAGGAGGTGGGGTAGCTTTATTTGTTAAAAATAATATAAAATTTTTTGGCATCAATTTTCCAGATTTTGCAAATGATGTTGATGTAATTGGTATCAGTGTATGGCTGAGTAATTTAAAAACCTACATAATAAGCTTTTATAACCCTAATGGCCAAACTACAGATGCCAAGAATTTCTTTAATTATATAAATAATTCTAATATGTTAAAAAATATCATTATTTGTGGAGATTTCAATGCCCACAGCCTTTTGTGGGGGAATAAACCAGCAAATAAAGCAGGTAAATTCATTGAGTATATGACTTCAAATAATAATGAATTAGCTGTTGCTACCCCTCCAAACCTGAATACATATTTCAACCCCAAAAGTGGCAGATTCTCCACAATTGACCTACAAATTGTGTCATTAAATTTTTTGAATAAAATTTGCATAAATAAAATTGATAGTCTATGTACTGACCACTTTGCTATAGTTTGCTCCCTAAGTGAACCTGCTGAAACTTTATCTCATACCTCCAAACAAATCAACACCAAAGCAAATTGGTCTATGTTCCAAAATAAGCTAAATGATGAAATTACAAGTTTCACCCAAAGTTCATGCATTTCTAACACGACACTTGACACGCATGCTGAAGCCTTGACATCTTTACTAATAAATACAACTAATCATGCTATCCCTAGGACAACTCCTAAGAAAACATTCCCTAAACAAATTCCTAACGCATGGTGGACAAATGAGTGCCTAAATAAATGGAGGATAAAAAAGGCAGCTAGGACAGCATTCATAAAAAAACATCACCTACTACATATTTAAAAAAATTAAAAGCAGAATCTAATCTAAAAAGGACTACAATAGATGCTAAACATAGATACTGGAATAATTTTGCAAATAATCTCCAGAGAAACGCACGAGCCAATTATACATAAAGTAATAAGCTACATTTGTGTGAAAAAAACTTTCCCCATCCCATTGCTGTATGAGCTTATACATAATAATACCCATTATGACAATGATAATGAAATACCTAACATTTTTGCAGCTCTATTTGTTAATAAACTAACATCAAATAATCAAAGCAAACTGTCCACAATTCCTATGAACCCAAGTTTCCAACCACGCCCAGGATCCGAGTACATAACTAATCCATTTTCAATCCAGGAACTGAATAATGCAATACATCATATTAGGACCAAAACTAGTGGCGGCTATGACAATATACACCCTATATGGATAAAGAATCTCACACCTTCACACAAACAAGAACTGCTAAATTGTCATAATCACGCTTGGGCATCGTCTAGGTTCCCCAATATACATAAATGTTCGTCCCTCCTACCAATCCTAAAGAAAAATAAACCAAAAGATAACCCTGAGTCTTATAGGCCCATTATGATTACTCCTGTGATGGGGAAAATAATGGAGAAAATGATCTATCACAGACTCCTCTGGTATGTTGAAAAAAATAATATGATCCCTCACACTCAAACTGGATTCAGGAAACCACTCCTCAACAGATGCTTTCATTTTGCTAACAAATGCAATAAATTAATCTTTTTCAAAAAATAATGTCCTAGTTGCAGCTTTCCTAGATTTTAAAGGGACATATGACAATATGAACCACCAAATCCTTTTAAATAAACTTGCAAACCTTGGAGTACCCCCTAAGCTAGTATCTTTTATTAAATCCTTCATAGAAGTGCGAGGTTTCTTTGTTTATTTTGGTTCAGCCTCTTCACCCTAAAAGACAATAACCAAAGGCCTACCTCAGGGAGCAGTCCTCAGTTGCCTCCTATTTGCCCTATATCTCTGGGACATGAACCTACTCCACACGAATCTACAATATGCTGATGATCTGGTGCTATGGTCATCTGGCAGCACCTTTCAGATAACACAGTCAAATCTGCAAAAGTCACTTTTCCAGTTTGAAAAATTCTCTCAACATTCAGATTTACCCATTGCACCCACCAAGGCAACTTATTATTTTCCAAAATAAGCTAAATGATGAAATTACAAGTTTCACCCAAAGTTCATGCATTTCTAACACAACAGTTGACACACATGCTGAAGCGTTGACATCTTTACTAATAAATACAGCTAATCATGCTATCCCCAGGACAACACCTAAGAAAACATTCCCTAAACAAATTCCTAAAGCATGGTGGACAAATGAGTGCCTAAATAAATGGAGGATAAAAAAGGCAGCTAGGACAGAATTCATAAAAAAAAACCAACACCTACTACATGTATAAAAAAAATTACAAGCAGGACCTAATCTAAAAAGGACTATAATAGATGCTAAATATAATTACAGGAATAATTTTGAAAATTATCTCTCCAGAGAAACACATGAGCTCATTATAAATGAAGTCATAAGCCACATCTGTGGGAAAAAGACTTCTCCCAACCCACTCATTTATGAGCTTATACATAATAATACCCATTATGACAATGATAATGAAAAGGTTAACCTATTTGCAACTCTTTTTGTTAATAAGCTAACATCAAATAATCAAAGCAAAACTGTCCATAATTTCTATGAACCCTAGTTGCCAACCACGCCCAGGATCCGAGTACATAACTAATCCATTTTCAATCCAGGAATTGAATAATGCAATACATCATATTAGGTCCAAAACTAGCAGCTGTAATGAAAATATACACCCTACTTGGATAAAGAATCTCACACCTTCATACAAACAAGAACTGCTAAATTGTTATAATCACGCTTGGGCATCTTCTAGGTTCCCCAATATATGGAAATGTTCGTCCCTCCTACCAATCTTAAAGAAAAATAAACCAAAAGATAACCCTGAGTCTTATAGGCCCATAATGATTACACCTGTGAGGGGGAAAATAATGGAGAAAATGATTTATCACAGACTCCTCTGGTTTGTTGAGAAAAATAACATGATCCCACACACTCAAACTGGATTCAGGAAATACCACTCCTCAACAGATGCTTTCATTTTCCTAACAAATGCAATAAATGAATCTTTCTCAAAAAATAATATCCTAGCGGCAGCTTTCCTAGATTTTGAAGGAGCATATGACAATTTGAACCACCAAATCCTTTTAAATAAACTTGCAAACCTTGGAGTACCTCCTAAGCTAGTATACTTTATTAAATCCTTCATAGAAGTGCGAAGTTTCATTGTTTGTGTTGGTTCAGCCTCTTCACCCCAAAAGACAATATCCAAAGGCCTACCTCAGGGAGCAGTCCTCAGCTGCCTCCTATTTGCCCTATATCTCTGGGACCTGAACCTACCCCACACGAATCTACAATATGCTGATGATCTGGTGCTATGTTCATCTGGCAACACCTTTCAGATAGCACAGTCAAATCTGCAGAAGTCACTTTTCCAGTTTGAAAAATTCTCTCAACATTCAGATTTGCCCATTGCACCCACCAAGTCAAAAATAATCCAATTTCACAGGAAGCGAAACCATGTTAATGCAAAACTAACTCTAAATAAAACAACTATTCCAGAAGATAATAATATTAATTACCTAGGTCTCATGCTTGACCAAGAACTTAATTTCCACCTCCACATTTCAAACACAATAAAAAAATGTTATAGAAAAGCAAATATACTAAAAAGACTTCTTTCCACACCCTGGGGTTGTAAGGTGAAAACCTTACTCCAGTTTTATAAATCACATATAAGACCCCATATTGACTATGGGCTCATTGTCTATGGTGCATGTGCAAAGACCCAGATGCCAAAAATTGAAACAACACAAGATGATACAATAAGTCTCGTATTTTCTCTTAGGAAACCCACAAGCACCAAGTTTCTGCGTATGGAGAGTGGATTAACAACAATAAGGGAGAGACGTAGATTTCTCTTGATAAAATATCTTACAAAAATTGATTCAAATAGCTCACACACATTACATAATTGGTTAAGAAATCCAGCCATGTATAGAGGTATTGCAGATGAGTATGCCAATATTCAAAAGAAGTTCCCTGTACCAGCAAAATCTATTGCACCTACTTTCCCCCAATCCCCTCCATGGAATTGGTCATTTCCCATAATAAATACTGAATTTTCAAAATGGAATAAAGATTTAACCCCCATTGCTTTTGTTCAGAAAAAATTTGCAGAACTTAATACAATTACCTATAAAAATCACTTCCAAATATTTGTTGATGGGTCAAAAATGAATGAGAAGGTTGCAAGTAGTGTTTTCCTTCCTCACCTGAAAATTGCAATGGGCGAGAGATTATTTAATAATTTATCTATAAAGTCTGCTGAGTTAAATGCCATAATCATTGCATTAGAATACCTTAAGCAAAACCAATCTTCGATTGAAAATTTGAATAATATTATCATCTATTCCGACTCTTTATCAAGCCTGGAGTTGCTGGCCTCAGCTCGTCAATATAAGTTGGACATTGACACTTATCATTGTCTCAGTATTATTGATAATCTTGCTTCAAGTGGCATAAAAACTTACTTTCAGTACATTCCTAGCCACTCTGGCATAAGTGGTAATCATCAGGTTGATGAAATAGCAAAAAATGCTATAAATATTGACCAGCCAAGTGGGAGACCAATCCCAATTAGAGATATTTACCGATGGAGGCTATCAGATATTAATTTTAATAAGATTAATCCTATCCTTTCCCCCTTTCCCAATAAGCATCTTTCTAAAATTTATCATAGAATTCGTTCTGGAACAAATGGACTAAATTTCCTTGCATTTTCATATAAGCTTTCTAATTCAAGTGGCTCAATTCCCCTGTCCCCGCTTGGCAGGCATTGTAATATGAATAATGAAACAATTGACCATTGCCTATTTGAATGTAATATGCTGACGTCTGCACAATATACCCTGCTTTCTAAACTGTTAAAATACTTCAAACACCACAAAATCCCACTATCAGCCAAGAGCCTAGCCAACTATACCTGCACATAGAGCATAGAAATCGACATCTATCATCTTATATTTGAACTCCTAGAGTCGAAAGATCTGCTGAAAGATATCTGAATATATCTAATAATTATGAGGCAATCAAGCCAGTAGCCCTGTAGCCCACAGAGTGAAGCAAAAGGAAAAGGGCTAAATAGTTTTACTGAAAAGCCCACCTGCTGTTAAATAGAAGAAGGGAGCTGTGGGTTCTGGGTGCTAATGTATTAATGAATTTGGGTTCTTTGGGCGCTAGCGGCTCTGAGCTTTAAAGTGTTGTTGGTCCTGTTGTTGGTGTTATTCCGATTATTTATTCTATTAAGATTTATAATTCCTCATAAAAAATTGACAACATGGAGGATAGCAGCAGACATTTTTATTGATTTTTAGAATTTGAAGCTTAAGTTCTCACTCGATAGATTGTTTTAGGTTTTTTAGTAAGTATTGTCTATGTGTTGTAATGTAGTTATTTATATCCATTAGGTCTGTTATAGCCTACTGTGAATTAAAACTTTAGCCTAGGCCTACTGGCATTGTACTATGCCTAATTTAGCTTACAGGCTACTTTTTTAGACTGGCCAAGGATCTACATGTGTCGAATATCTCAGTGCATCATTTTACCTTTATCTTTTGGTAAATATCTACCAAATCATATTATTGAGTTAGGACAAGTGAATACACCATTCAATGCCTTTTTTTATGCTGATTACGAATATAATAAGCATTTCTATCGGAAAGGAATTTCAGCTCCCCCTATATAGGCTACATCTAACCCTGAATTGGCATATATAAGGGGGGGGGCTGAAATTCATTTCTAATAGAAATGCTTATTAGGATATATTTGTAATCAGCATAAAAAAAAGGCATTAACTGGTGTAGGCCCTATTCACTTTAGTCCTAACTCAAAAATATGATTTGGTAGATATTTACCGCCTTCTTTTTAACAATCCAATAGCCTAAATATGCACCATAAAGACTGCATCAAAATCTCAAAGTTGCTAGTGAAAACATGCGTCTGCTGCATGGCATGGTGTTGCTCACGCCATGACAAAGATTTAAACTTGGATACCAATGGATGGCTAATTTGACAGTGTCTGTATATATAAATCTTTAAATTAGCTAATTCGCCGGTAAAATTCTACTTTAGCTACTTTTGCCAAAAGTAGCTAAAGTAGAATTTTACCATAAACTTTACTCCCATATGACCCCTATGCTGTATCTCTTTCAAACTTTAGTTTTTGGGTTTGAAAGGAAAAAAAGGTAACGCCATGTGGTTACATATTTAATATATTTATTTTATTAAAGAAAGGAAGAAATCTAGGGCTGTTTTTTTTACACACACACACACCCCTTGTGTGCATACATATAGCCCATTTATGTTAATAAATTAGCATATTTTAATCCAAATTTGTTTTATGTCATTAGACTTAATAAAACTTAACTTATTTCATGATTAACAGAGTATTAATAATCAGCTCCAAATATCAAGTTTTTGTTAAGAAAGGTTATTGAACTTTAAGTGACTATGGAGTGTGTTTAGTCCTTAAATGGCATCAAAAATGACATCAATTGGTATATTCACTTTTATTCTAGCTAAGTTATGTTGTAAGCTGCAAATTTACTGATTTTTATGCATGACCTCCTTGGTATCAGTATAGGCTTCTTATTTTCCAAAGTGAAGTAGGCAATTGTAAGTTTCTGTAAATTGCTTTGGAAAAAGGTTAATTTTTTAACTTACTGAACATTGAGATTGATACAAAATACCCTTATCTTTAGACTCAAAGTTTGATCTTGAATTTAAATAAATGTTCATTTTCTTTGAAGAAGAATTCTACCCCCACCCCCCCCACTTTCGGACCATTCAGTGCTGATATAACTAACAATTAAATGCATTGACTTCATGTACAAATGTGAAAATTAAATTGTGTTTTATAAAATTTTAAATTATTTTTCATAATTTTGTTTTGTATCCCTCTGATAAGTAAAAATTATATAGGCTACTGTTACCTGTTATAAGATTCTTTGAAACACTTGGTAGGAGTCTTGATTTAGACAACAACTCATCTGAATATAAGCCAAAAAAAAGAGTACCAAGATAATTATTAATTGGTGCTCTATCTACGTGTCCTCGCCTCTTGAATTATACAAATTTTGTCTTGAATTTAAGTAAAACATTTATTTTCCTTTCAGTGCACTTCGATCTATAGGCTTCCCTTAACCATCAGAGGGGTAAAGTATAGAATATTTTAAAGTATTTTTCAGAATTTAATTGTGATTTCCTTGTGCAGAGTTGGAATGATGTACTGATACCACCTATAAAAACCTTTTTAAAGAACTTTAAAAATTTTTTAAAGTAGTCTGGACTTAGGCAACAATTTTCCTAAAGCTAAAAAAATTAAAGCAGTACCGATAGATATCTTATTTAATGAAATAAGATTTTTGATTCACTGAAGAAGATATATTGTTAGAATCAGAATTCCATCTTCAATCCCAACATAATTTTATTTCTGTAGTAAATTTGCTTTATCCACATCCCTCCCTCTACTGGTCAATTATATGTGCTGAACAATGTATATACACTGAACAATCCTGATGTTGCTCTTTCCAATGCTTGTGTTGCTCAATTGATTTAACAATTTCTCAAAAACATAGAAAATTTATTACAAGTATACAAATTAAGGGTTGTAATTGACTCTTGGGGGGGAGGGTAAAGTAAAGGGTTTATATATTTGAAGGTATAATTTATTTTTAAAATTTTAAAATTGGATATATATATTTCCAAAGAACTTAATTAACCAAGAAAAAGAAAAGTTTTTACTTCACAGTTACTCTCCAAAACAAAAAATGTTAATAAAAGCAGTTGTTCTTCATAATATTCAGAAATTATATTTTACTAGCCATTTTACACAATTCAATTTAAACTGCTGTAAATTTAGAGGTAGTTTCATTGTTGGCATTGAGAAAAGACGAATGCACCACTTAGTGCTTTTTTTATCATATTATTTCCAAGCATGATAGTCATTTAGTTTTACAAGAGTAATTTTAAAGTCTTATATGGACCCTAAAGCGATGTCTAATGTCAGTAACTCCACTGTAATCACTTAGACACTGTGATTTCCTCAGTGCCATGAAATCTGTTCTAAAAATTGTTTTAACATTGAACATATAGGCCTAATAGATCTCATGATTATAGACAACACAGAAATGTTTGATCTAGGACTGTGTGTTAGGTCAGTGAGGAGGGGCTATACATAAGCAGGGTAATAACTTATAATATAAAAGAGAATAAAATAAGGGATACAGTGGCATTACTTGTATCTAAAATGCTATTTGCAGCTGATTTAGGAGTGCAATTATTGTTATCCTTAGGCTTATAAGTAAAATGTTACTTAGAAAACAAATTTGTAGAATGTTTTATAAAGAGCCAAAAATCTCTTTAAAATGACATCACAACAAAACTTGTGTCACCCTAGTGACTATCTGGTGTTTTGAGTCCTTTAAGGGCTTGAAAAGGTGTTTGCTTCAGAAGCAATTATTTAATTATTACAGAGCATATAAAAGCCAATAATTGAATTATGAAAGAGCATAATAAAGAGCATCAATTGGTATATTCACTCTCACTCTAGCTAAATTATGTTGTAAGCTGCAATTTTTTATGCATGACCTCCTAGATATTAGTATAGGCTTCTTATTTTCCAATAGGAAATAGGTTATTATTAATTTCTGTGAATAGCTTTCCAAAAGTTTAACATTTTAATTAAATGTACATTGAGATAGATACAAAATACCCTTATATTTAGACTCAAAGTTTTATCTTGAGTTTTAGTAAAACATTCATTTTCTTCAAAGATGTATTCTACTCCTCCCCCCCCCTGAATTCGGGAAAATTCAGTATATATATAACTAACAATTCAAGCTAATGGCTTCATTTAACCATTTTAAAGGTAAAGTATGTGTTTTAAATTTTTTTTTAAGTGGTTTCCAGAATTTGGTAGTGTCTCCTTCTGTTAAGTGGAAATAAT
Organism: Artemia sp. Qi Xiang Cuo; assembly: GCF_049724085.1. Lineage (NCBI taxonomy): Eukaryota > Metazoa > Arthropoda > Branchiopoda > Anostraca > Artemiidae > Artemia > Artemia sp. Qi Xiang Cuo. The sequence continues at coordinate 38,668,364 of NC_142803.1, read as the reverse complement.
GTACTGATACCAACTCTAATCACTAACAACTTTTCTGAACTTGCTTCTGAACAGAGGTCTAACAAACAAAATAAAAGGAGTACAAAAAGATGTATTGTTTGATGCTATATCCAAATGTCATAGGCCTCTTGAATTTGAAAAATTTGCAGATGAATTTTACTTGCCCCTTCTTCTCAATTCAGGAAAATTCAATGCATATATAACCATCAATTCAATCTATAGGCTTCAATTAACCATACGGGGAGTATAGTATAGCTATAATTTAGAATATTTTAAAGTGGTTTTCAAAATTCTATAGTGTTTCCTTCTGGAGAATAGGAATGATGTACTGACAACAACTTTTAAAACTTTTTAAAGCAATTGGTAGTGTTTTGGATTCAGCCAACAATTTTTCTTAAGCTGTTTCTTAAGCTAAAAAAAAATAAAAAATAAAAGGAGTACCTATAGATTTCTTATTTATTGCTGCTTCAAAACATTATATTGCTTTTTTGACACTCCAACTTTCTCCCCTTAATCTTCTGTAAAATTCTTGATTCTCTGAAACAGACATATCCCAAGAATCAGATTTTTTTCTTAAATCACTTCATAATTTTCATGTTTGTTGCAAATTTGATTTGTCCAGATCTCCTGTCTCTACTGGTCAAATATATGCCCTGAACTGAGTCCATACACTGGACTTCCCTTATGACCCTCATTCCCTTGAAATTGGTAAATCTACTGTAATCACTTAGACATAGTGGTTTTTCTGGGTGCCATTAAATCAGTTTAAAAAATTATTTTAACATTGAACATATAATAGATCATATCATTATAGATAACAAAGAAATATTTGATCTAAGGCTGTGTTTTTTATTACTGGGAGGGGGGGGGGTATGCATCAACTGGGTAATGGCTCATAATAGAAAGGAAAATAAAATAAGTGATGCAGTGGTATTGTTTGTATCTTTACTACTTTTGTCAAGCAGTGTCAGTAACTGGGTGTCTCTCTAACATGCATTTAATCAATTTAAATCTGACTTATGAGTGACAGCATTATAGGCTATGTATTCAGAAGACCCATTAAAAAAGTATCAAATAGTTTGCTCACATTGTTCCCATCTAAGTTATGGAATCTTCTCAAAATTTACCAAAATCTACCAAATCTACCGAAACAACTAGCTAAGAATTTTCCCAACAAGTATTTTTGTGCTGTTGAAAATTAGATGGTAACTAATCAGAGACAACGCTATAGCATTGCCTATTGTAAAGAACATACGGCTCTAATGTTTTATTACTATTATTATTTTTTTTCCAGAGGTTCTTCATATTAAAGGGGTTGATGTAAAAATGTTCAAAGGGTGCTCAATCGATTGGAAATCGAGAGTTCTAGTGCTTTTTTACGGAACAAAAGTGATTGGAAGGCAACTAACACCCCTTTCACAACCACCCTTTTCGCAAATACGTCCAATCAAAATTTTGAGTTAGCCATTTTGTTCTACATAGTTGATTTCCAGATAGAAATTATGCTTTTGAGGAGGACACTCCCCCCACAATCCTCAGGGCACAGGTTGTAAGTTATACCCTGGGAGAATATAAGGTATTTATAGAAAGCTTTGTTGTGGAAACTTCAAAAAGGACTCATTCGATTGGAAATTCAAAGGGATATTGCCCTTTTTAATAGTTGAAAGTGATAGGAGGACAACTAACCCCCCTCTCACCCACCTTGTCCCCAAACACATCCAATCAAAATTTTGAGATAGCCATTTTGTTCAACGGTGTGGAAATTCGGGCACTTAGGTCTTTGATGATGACACCCCCCCCCCCCCACAGCCCTCAGGGGTTTTAAGTTATGACCTGGGGGCATATAAGGTTTTTATAGAAAGCGTTGTCATAGAAACTTCAAAAAGGGCTCATTTGATTGAAAATTGAAATGGCTAGTGCCCTTTTTAATAGTTAAAAGTGATTGGAAGGCCCCTTCCAAGCCCACTATTTCCCCAAACATCCAATTAAAATTTTTGAGATAGTCATTTTGTTCAACGCATTTGAAAGTTCTGGAAATTATATCTTTGAGCAGGACGTTCCCCCCACAGTCTTTAGGGCCAGGGCTATAAGTTATGCCCTGGGGGCACATATGGTTGTTATGGAAGGAATGATCATATAAACCTCAGAGGGAAATTGAAAGTTCTAAATCACTTTTTAAGCGTCAAAAGATATCTGAGGGGTAACCAGCCTTCCCCCCCCCCCATGGTCTTTTTTCCCGAATGCCTCCGATAAAAAATTTGTGATAGCTATTTTCGTTAAAAATATTTGAAAGATCATATAACAAAAACTCTTTGAGATAGCTATTTTTTTAACAGTTCAAAGACCATATTAGGAGAAGGCGGACACAGCCCCCCACGGCCCGCAGCAGGCGTTTTAAGTTATGCCCTGGGGGAATATATGGTTGTTATGGAGGGGATGCTCGTAAAAACTTTAGAGAGGGCTCATTTGATTGGAAATTGAAAGTCCTAGCTCAGTTTTTGAGAGTCAAGATTGGAGGGCAACTAGCTCCCCAACCTCAATTTTTCCACAAATGCATCCAAGAAAAATTTTGAGATGGCGATTAAGTTAAAAATTGTTTAAAAGTCAGATAACAAAAACTCAAGTGTCAGCAAAACCCCCCAAGGCCCGGGGGCTGGTGTTTTACGTTAGACCCTGGTGTATCTTTGCTTCTTAGAAAAGGGTTACTCATATAAACTTCAGAGAGGGATCATTTGATCGGACATTGGAGGTTCGAGTTCACTTTTTAATAGTCAAAAGAGATGCGAGGGCCGTTAGCCTCCCCCCCCCCCCATGCCTTCTTTTTCCACCCATCTGATGAAAATTTTGAGATAGATATTTTGTTAAAAATAGTTCAAAGGTCGGATGAGTAAAACTCTGGTGTCAGGACAACCCCCCCAGGCCCGGCGGAAGGTGTTTTAAGTTTTGCCCTAAAGGCATGTATGGTTCTTATGAAAGGGATGTTCCTATAAATTTCATTTAGGCTCATTTGATTGGAAATTTAAATTTTTAGTCAACGTTTATTGTAAATTTTTTTAAGGGAAACTACCCCCCCACCCCCCCCACGCTATTTTTCCCCAAAACTAATTGCTAAAAATTTTAAGATAGCAAGCTTTTTGAAAATTGTTTGAAAATTAGATAACTAAAACTCCGGTGTCAACACAACCCCCCAGGGCCCAGGGGGTAGGCGTTGTAATTGTTGTCTTGGGGGCGTATATGGTTCTTATGAAAGGGATGCTTGTATAAACTTGAGAGAGGGCTCATTTGATTGGAAATTGAAAGTTCTAGTTCACTTTTTAAGAGTCAAAATATTTCTGACAGCAACTAGCCCCCCCCCCCCCCTCCCACACACCCTTTTTTCCCTAAACCCTTCCAATACAAATTTTGAGATAGTAATTTTTTTTAAATAGTTCAAAGGTCAGATAAAAAAAACTGCATCAGCACAACTTCCAGGGCCCTGGGGTAGGCATTGTAAGCTATGTCCTGGGGCTGCATTTGGGTTTATTGGATGGATAAACCATTCCAATAAAAATTTGAGGTAATAATATTGTTAGAAATAGTTCAAACATCAGATATTAAAACTCTAACACAATCCCCCCGGGCCCAAGGACAGGTGTTGTAAGTTAAACTCTGGGGGTATGTATAACTCTTATAGAATTGATGCTCATATAAACTTCAGAGGGCTCATTTGATTGAAAATAGAAAGTTCTAGTTCATTTTTAAATAGTAATGTTAGACTTACGGGCCCTTAGCCCCCCCCCCTCTCCTGCTCTGTTTTGCCAAAACCCATACAATAAAAACTTTGAGGTCGCCATTCTGTTTAAAACAGTTCAAACATCAGATAATAAAAACTCGCGGGTTGACAGAAACCCATTTTTTACTTTTGATATTGTTACTTTGATACCAGTTTTTATACTTTGATGAACATTTGATTTTTTTTTGTTAGTTTGATTTTGAAATAAGGAATTTTTGAAAACGTGAAACGTTTTGCGATGAAAAACGAACAAAAATAAATTTAAAAAAAACTCCGAAAAATAAGTTTTTTAAAGAAAAGTAAAGGCAATTTTAAACTTAAGCTCAGCAGATACAAATACCTGTTAAAATTCAAACTCAAAATGATCAGAAATTACTATGAAAGAATAAATGAAACCAAAAACGAACAGAAATTAAATAAACAATCATAGCAAAAAACATACAACAATTAATTATATAAATGAATAAATAGATCTTAAAGCGAGTAATGCTTTTATTGAATATCAAAATCAATCTTAAAACGAAAAAAATATGTTGATTTTTAAGTATAAATGAAAATTCAAATAAAGAGAAATTAAATATACAATCAATGCAAACTAAATTGCAAAATATATGACTGTAAAGGAATAATTCTATCTCAAAAAGAGTGAAACTTTAATTGAATATGTAAATCAAGCTTGAATCGAACAAAAATCACTAAAAACAAGAATTTGGATATTGCTGCCTCCTCTCAATGTAAAAGTCTAAATCTTAATTAATCATTGGCGATTTACTGAAAACTACATGCGTCTTGAACAGTCTTGGAAAGTATAAGCACCAACAAATTGAAAATTTGATGTGTCATGATGTTAATTGTTTAAAGATACAGTTTATAATTATATTAATTGTTGAAAGATCAATCCGTTCAAGAATTGATTTTACTGTAATTTTATTTTTATTTCCAATTCTGGAAGAACTGTAAAATAAAACATTTTTCATATACTCTGTTTTCTTTGACTTGACAATGACCCAGTAGGCTTTTGGTTTCTATTTATAGATGAAAACGAGGGAAGTATCCAAATTTTTGTTCGGACTGAACTCTACTTGTCATGTACATTTTTAGAAAGAGCCACCAAATTAAACTGATAGAGTCACTGTTAGAGAGTTTAAAATGATATATTCAAAAATTGGATAATTCAGCTAAACAGGATGCTTAGTTTCTATGGTTATTGAAATTGAGCATAAAGGTATGTATTTAATTAAAATTACCAAAAAAGGATTTATCATAATCCAGTGGAGTCCAAAAAAAGGATCCAGTGGAGACCAAAAAAGGATTTATCATAATCCAGTGGAGTTTGGAAGTAACACCAATGATCTCCTCCAATCTATCCACTTGTGTGTAAATACACTTTCTCTTCCCTATGTTTTAATTTCTATTTTAACTAAGCCTTTTTATTTGATAAAAGCTTTGAAAGCTGCATAGACTCGTAGGTTCTGTTTTTGTTATTACTTTGGCTTTTTTTTGCCATTAATCAAATGTTGAGGAGATAACCATAGACTCTGTTATAATTAAGTAATATTTTGTGTTTTATAGAAAAGATACATGCCTTTAAAAAAAAAAAGTTATCATTTAACATCAAATGACACCATTGCAATTGTTTCTGAGTCTTCATCATAGAACATGGCTATAGTCCCATGCTATACCCTAAAGTTAATTTAGGCCTGGTTTTAAGTGGGTTTTAAATAGATTGTCAATTGTTCATAAGGTATATCAATTGTTTTGGAAGTATCAGGAGCATATCATTGCTTTTTCATAGTCTAGAATATAATTCAATGGAAAATTCAGACTCAAAACGTGTTTCTCAGATCTTCTGAAATTCTCACTTCTATAAGGCTGGAAATAATTGTCAATTGATAAATCGTTGATAAGTTTCTTATTCCAGTCCAACAGATTTTGTCTTTCGGAGTTATTCTTAAAAAATTGGGACACAAGCCAAACTTTTTACATAAAGAACGATGTATTTAGACGTGGGCAGCCCCCCCCCTTGTATGTTTAGCTGAAATTTTTGATAATTGTTTTTAAAATTGTGCTTGGAAGTTTACCTTCCATCAATGGAAAATACCTCCCCCCGCCCATCACAAAAAATCTTTTCTGAAAATTCCCTAGATACAGAGAATAATTCATGTGGAAAATTCCTTCCCCTGGAATAAATCGCCTTCTACAGAAACATGTCTTGATGCTTCCCAATAACAAACATAGAATGTAAGCAATGGACAAATTACATAACTTATTGCCTTTTACCCACAAGGAGGCATTCCATCCCCAGAGGCATAAAAATAGGCATAGGAACCAGCTGTCAAACATGTTCCTCGGCCCAATTTGTAACTTTCATTCTGTTTGTAAAAATATCACTTTTCTAGTGCACAAGTTTTCCACACTAGAACCCTTAGATCAAAACGACAGTTTTTTAAATTTAACTCCCTTTATTCAAAAAATGGAAATGAAAATTGAACATATTTATAATGCTTTTGATTGCTGAGGGAGGTTAACCTATCGTTGACAGTGTATTATGAAAAATGGTTTTGCACTACTTGAAATGTGTCATTATAACTTGTCTGTTTCTAGGTGCTTTTTGCTTATACAGTCCTGGGTAAAACTGATTCACAATATCCAACTCTTGAGCTAGTATTATATGTTTCATAATTGGCATTAGCTCTGTTCTGAGATTCTATTATGGACTTGCCTCATATTCCAAATATGGCTGAAGTCATCATCCCTTTTGCATCTTCAGTTATTAAAAATGGTAAGTTATCCAATTAGGTTTTTGGAATAAAGCAAAGGTTGCTTTGCTTTGGTAAATATTTTTAAATTTTTTTCTCCTCTTGCTATTCTAGTTTTCCTCTGTGAAAAGAAACGAAAATGCAACCATATACACACTTAGAACTAACCCTTAAGAGTTAAGGGGGCTAGAATGAAGTTGAATAATTGAAGGCATTTCTGCACATAAGTGGGTTTTAAATAGATTGCCAATTTTTTGTTAAATTAAGCAATTGTTTAATGTGATGGAAGTACTTCTAGAATATGCTGTTTCTGACGGAAGTTCTCTATGAATGTGCTGTTTCAGTTAAGAAGATGTTAGATGCTAAAGACTATTAATCTGAAAATATTTTCTCAGATTCAGTTCTTTAGCAGAATAATTTTCTCTCTTTTCCCTGTGTGCAGGCATTATAAAAAAGGACGTTACCAGTAAAGTAGAGGTTGTCATGAGACAGCCAAAATTTTTGTCTTGCAGACCAACCACTATCTCTTGTCTTAATTGTACGATACGATTTCAAAATGGTTTATTTGGATAGCTTATAGCTTGCTCACCAACATTTCAGAACAAAAAACATTGCCATAATTCAAATACATTTGTTTTGAATATTTTATTTCAAATAAAATAATTGCTCAAAACATGAAACTTTTAATTATTTTTCATCAGAATAACTTGATATAAATTTAACCTTTTTCTGCTCGATTTTCTTTGAATATTGCTTCTATGTATTCTTTTGCACAATATGCTTTCAATTCACTTGTATGGAATGGGAAATTGCAAAATAAGAAACCAGCTTATGTGTAGATTGTATGTTTTCGAAGGACCTTTTTTCTTTATTTCTTTTTTTTACATAGAAGCATACAAGGTTACTGACAAAAAGTGAAATTGATCATTATAATAACAATTTTGGGAATACCTCAACAGTGGGGGGGGGGGGGCGGACGCGCAGTTGTATTTCCTGCTTCTTGACTTTAGAAAACTAGGTAAAAATATTACCAGAACTATTCCAATGATTCAGCTATACTAAAGTAAAAGCCATTGATCAACCAAAACCCATGTGTTTTTCTTGCCAGTTTGAAGTTTTAATTTCAAGTACTTTTAAATGCATATTTTTTGGATATGATGGCATTTTTAATGAGTTTAGGAAAAGTTTTTGTAATTCCAATAAATTTGTTTTTGGAATGACTTTTTACTTGTAAGACTGGTCAAGATGGTAGTTATTATTCCTTACCCCCGCCCACTCTACCCCTCCCCTCCCAAGGTCTGTTATCCCCCATACATTCCAAAAAATTATTAAGATTAAAATTTTTTTAAAAATAGTGCAAAGGTCAAATAACTTTGTCCCCAGGATGGAACTCCCCACCTCCCAACCAGTCCCTGGCGCAAGGTATGCTAATTTAGCCCATTGTTAAAATATTAGGTATTTAATAAAGAAAAGAGGACAAGTTTGATCCTGGATTTTCAAAGAAGATTCAAGTATTACTGCAAAATTTTTGTAAATGTTGAAAGGGATACCAATCACAACCAAAACATCATTTGCCCTTGCTGGTTGTGAAACGTAAATATAAATATCTATTGAACGACTCTGGGTAGTTGTTGAAACTTTCAAGGTATGTAGAAGAGTTATTGAAGAAAGATTGGAGGGCGACCAGCCTCTCCTTCCCTTGCCCTTTCTATTAGCCCCCTCTCCTCAAAAATTGTTGAAATGTTTTAACTATTATTTTGTCAAACAATTCAAAAGGTGTAAGAGCTATGCCTACAGGGATTCCATTCCCCAACTCCCCCCAGGGGAAGGATTGTAAATTGTTCAATTTATAAATTATTCACATATTCGGTTTATCATTTTTTAAAGGGGAAAGTTTTGAGTGTTGGTGTATCTGAAATGGTCTAGGGTATTATGGTGAAACTTTGGAGAATGCTGAGGAGTATCTTAAACTAAATCAAGCGGTAATATGTACATCCAGTTTGTCAAAAGGCGGATCTGTAGTATCTTAAAAACGACTTAGGGCATTAAATTTAATCTGTCCTGACAGGTTGATGGTGGATTTATGAAAGTGGTTGTAGGTCTGTCAGTCTTCTTTCATACCTTATATTGCTGGTTTCTCTCCCAAAAATTTAAATCAAAGTTTGAAATAGTTTTCTTGTGTTGAATAGTCCATTTTGAAAAGTCACATAATTTTGTCTATGGGAATAACGTGACCCTTCAATGATTTGTAGAGGAACTCTGAACACAATCAAAAAATATTAAGTACATGTTCTGATGAGCCCTCTAACGATATTCTAGGAATACTGGATCTATACTATTAACCCTTAAAAAAAAAAAAAAAAAAACAAGCATCTGTTATATTTTTTATGGCAAAAAAATACAGAACTCCAAATTTTTGCAGATAGGAGCTTGAAACTTCTATGGTAGGGTTCTCTGATACTTTGAATCTGATGGTGTGATTTTAATTAAAGTTGTATGACTTTTAGGGGGTGTTTCCCCCTTTTTGCAAAAAAAGGCAAATCTTCTCAGGCGCTTAACTTTTGATGGGTAAGACTAAACTTAATGAAACTTACGTATTTGAAATCAGCATAAAATTCTGATTCTATTCATGTATCTATTAGTATCAAAAATCCGGATTTTAGAGTTTTGGTGACTATTGAGCCGGGTTGCTCCTTACTTACAGTTTCTTTACCATGAACTGTTTGATTCCCATTCCCCTTTATCATGGAAGATGGACATGATTCCTATAATAGGTTTATCATCCTTTAATTCTCAGTCACATACAAAAAAAAACTTTCAATGGGATTTAAAATAGACTACTTTGTTGATTTCTCGAACCAATTATATAAAAAAGAAGAATTACATTAAAATATCCTTGAATATTTTTTGATTACTTTTTGTGGATTTACCTAAAAGTTCATTATTCCGAAAATTAATTTTTTTTTAACTTGTTGAAATATTTTATTCGTAAAAAAATACACCTCAAGATTAGTTTATGCAGTAAAATTTTACATATATTTTTAATATCCGTATTATTATTTAAAAATGTTTTATGTTTAATTCATTGTTTGTAAAAGGTTGAGTATGTGATGCTTGAATGAAATTTACTTCTAAGGAACAGTAAATTAATTAATTCAAAATCTAAATCGTTCGTGTTATTATGTATGTTAAAATCTAATTAGTTATTTTCCGAAATATCAAAATTTAAATCTTAAATGTGCTCTTCTTGACCTGTCCCCTGACTAGGTTCCAGAATTAACTCAGGAGGGTAAATGTTTTTCGAAATCTTAATAGTCTCCACCAAAAAATCATCCATATCTTATACTATTTGAAAAAAAATATTTTACGTTATTTGGGTTATCTTTACTTATCATGTACTTATATTCTAGTTGACAGAAAAGCAAGTCCGCTATAAATGGACTGAATACCTTTAATTGCCTTATACAAATTACCATTGAACCTTATAAAAGAATGAAATAGATCAATTTCCAGTAAATCAAATATCATGTCCGACTTATGGTATCTTCAACTAATAGTACAATTAATGAAAGTTGTCCATCTTGCTTTTATATTGTAAATTTATATTTAAAAATAACTCCGTAGGCAAGATAAAAAGAAAATAGATTTCTGTAATCGACCTATGAAATTTGTTGTTGCGACCAGTTTCCAATGGGTAGGGTTGAAGACATTTTTTATGATGTCATAATAAAGGCTTTGCAAATCTATGCCCCATTGTCTCAAATTTCAAGATTCTTACCCCGTTTTAAACAAAATCACTGGACTATTAGTTGAATTCACCAACTTAACGTGCTTTAGTATTTTACAACATTTTAGTTTTTGTGCTGGTCAAAATGTACCTCAACTATTGTTTTTAAATTAAATTATTTACCCAATATTTTATTCTCAAATTTATCGTTCTCTTAAAAAAAACTAGGTTTTTAAAGGAATCATTTTTTTTCTTAATATTTCCAAATTTCGTCAAATACTCAATTTTTTTTTTTTTAGCGTTTTTACACGTCTTATTTCCTTTTTATTTAAGATTTGTTTCAGAGGTTCAAGATGCTTTGCTTGGTGATGAGGAACGTTTTGAGGCTTCAGACTTTCATTTTTCTCCCAAACGGGAAGTTGTTCCTGTTGATTCTTTTTCCGGCGTTTCAGGAGCATGTAAACTTGAACCTTATACACAGGAATTGGGACCAGCACGTCTTACCAATGAAGGTTTGCTTAAGCTTTTTATATCAAACAGTTCGAGGGAACGAACTATCAGTAAGGAGCAACTCGGTCCAATTGTAACAAAAACTATAAAAAAACTGAATTTTGATATCAATACATACATCCAAAGAATTGGATTTTAGTTCTAGTTCCAAATAT
>NC_142803.1:38606496-38656941 GCF_049724085.1 Artemia sp. Qi Xiang Cuo | reverse complement strand
TGATTTCCACCGCTCAATCCAACCACCAATAAATCAAGCTTTACTCCATGAACAACTCCCACCCCCTTACAATCAACAAAAAGGTCACCTTCAACAAATACAAACCCAAGTGTACTCAGCGATCAGCTCAAATGGATGCCCAAAGACACCAAACTCTACACGGTGCGACAAAGGATTGTAATCGCACAAAGCAGAAGTATTCATTTCCCAAAATCCTGCTCGCAAACGTCCGCTCTCTTGGGAATAAAGTTGAAGAGCTGGAAACCACCCTCATACAAAATGACATTGAAGTGGCTTGCTTGTGCGAAACCTGGTCCGCGTCTGACACATGCACGGTTATTTCTGGGTACGATGTGTATCTACTCCCAAGATTAAATAAGGACGGGGCCATTGTGAGTCATGGTGGCGGAGTTGGTTTTCTTTGCAAGTCTGCAATTCCGAATCGAGCCCTAAATATACCTATCCCTAGGAAACCTGAGCACTAAGTTCTGTGGCTTTGGACAAGGCCCAGATACCTATCAAAAGAAGTATCGTCAATAATTTTATGTATCGTCTACTACCCACTAAGAGCATCGTTTCGAAAGGAAGTTGTACTCTACTTAGAGTATTCAGCTGACTACATAATATCGCAATACCCATACGCTGCCATTCAGATCCTGGGTGACTTTTTCTGGCTCTCAAGTTCACTCTCACTTACGCAAGTTGTTGAACTCCCAACACGCGAGGAAAAAGGACTAGACCTTATCTTTACCAATATTGAGGAGTTCTATAATCCCCCCTACACTCTCTCCGCTATTGGTATGAGTGACCACCTTACTGTAATATGGAAGCCTAGCAGAAAACCCCCTGACAGATCCCAGTCAGTGGTGAAGTACCGCCCACAAACTCAAGAACGACTCCAGATTTACCGAGAGTGGCTAACAGGAAAAACTGGTCGAAAGTCCTTACTATGAAGAACGGTAACAATATGATGCAAGAGGTCACTGCTCAGCTTTTCCATGAATATAAAGTAATATTTCCCGAAAAGAAAATAAGCCGTGGGTGACTAAACAGATTAAGGATCTAATCAAATCGAGAAATGAGCTCTATAAGTTGGGATATCAATATGAGGCTAAAAAAAATGCGCAAATAAAGAAATCTAAAAAGCAATTTGGTGCTCAAGTAGTTAAGAAGCTTTGGAAGCCTAACCCCTCTAGATTCCACCAAAAGGTCCAGGAGATTATGGGACGGACTCGAAAGCAGTTGACAATCTACGGCTCTGATGGTGAACCTCTGAGCGCTGATATGATCAACACACATTTTTCAAATATTTGTCGCACACATACAACTCTTGACGTGCTGCCAGATAATGGGTCGATTGAAGAAGTTCTGCTCCGTCACCTTCATTAAGTATTCAAGAAGCTCAAACGCCTAGATTCCAGAAAGAGTAGTTACCCTTTAGAAGGTCTTATTGAGTTGATAGCTCATTGCTCTGAGTAGCTTAGTCCTATTTTGGCTGCCTGTTTCAATCAATTTGTAACAGATAGTACGTTCCCGGGTTACTTCAAGAGATCCTATATAACTCCCATTCCTAAAATAAAAAAAAAACCTTTCACCTAACGATTTGCACCCGATTTCAAAAATCCCGTGCCTTTCCGAAGTGTTTGAGGGCTTTATCTGAGAATATTTATCTGGAGATCTTGCGGCTAATTTAGACCCTCAGCAATTTGGTTTCAGGCCTGGACATAATACTACCCACTATCTCGTATGTCTTCTTGACGATCTGATGAAACATCTCGAGAAGGAAGAGACATATGCAGAAATCCTTCTCAGCGATATAGTAAAGCCGGTTGACAGCATCCAACACCTGATAGCTATTAACCGAGCTAAAGAAATGGGTGCTCTACAGTTTCTTGTGAGAATGGTTGCAAGCTTCCTGCACAATCGAAACTAATGTGTTTCACTCACGCAGGATGAAGCATCCGAATTCCAAGAAATATGGTGCGGAGCACCCCAAGGGACAAAATTAGGACCACTGATCTTTTTGATTTTCTGTAACCCTGTTCTAACACATATACAAAGTCGCTACAACTTTGCTGACGACCTGTCAAGCTTATCAGTCCGCACATCAACGTGCATAGCAGAGAAAATCGCCACCTCATCAATATTTTCCCATATAAAGCATAATCGTGAAAATATAATTCTTACATTTAGTGAAAACAAGAGCCAAATTCTACGTCTTAGCTTTTTAAAATCTGCAATTCCGTACCCAATAAGACACTGGACTTACAACTAAAGATGAAATAAAAATCCTAGGAGTAACTTTCAAAAGCAACCTAAATGGGATCCACATATACAGTCTATCCTCCAAAAAGCTTCCCTAAGCCTAAAATCCTTTGCTTGCCTAACGCGGTTCAGTATCCAAATTTCCATTATGCGCAGTCTATACTGTATGTATGTCCGACCGCAAACCGAGTATACTTGTCCCGTTTGGCACCCAGGTCTAACGGCTATCTAAACCGAAAAGCTTGAAAGGATTCAAAAGTGGGCGCGCCAAATAATGCTTGGGGAAAATTATACATCCTTTGAAGACGGCCTGCAGAAACTGAGGCTTCAGAAACTATCTGAAAGGCGCCACGATCTCACGATGCGTTTCGGAAAAAAATGCCTAAGCTCCGATGTCCATCGCAAAATATTACCGGATTTCCAGGAATCACAGACCAGTCGCCCAAAAACACATAGAGGAGCCCTCACTTCGTCGTGCCAACTCCTTTGTCCCCCACCCCGAAAGGCATCAAAAAGGTACCTATCATCGTTTGTTCCATACTTCGTGAACCACTATAATGAGGAACTAGTTGAAAAGGAAATCTATAAAAAGTTGTGAAAAAGTTTCTTTATTTTTATATTTATTTATCTGATCTCATGTGTTATATTTTTTGTTGTTTGACGTCCGCTGCTAGCTATAAGCTATTATGGAAATAAAGAGTTGTTATTATTATCAGCAAATAGTACAAGAGATTTCCTAGGTTTACGTTTCGTCTTCATTTCCAACATTCGTTGTCAAACCACAGATTGCTTGATGGATGTCTTTAATATGTGTTGAGAAGAAAAGAGGGCCGAGAGGGGACCCTTGGGGAATACTGCAACGAACATGGTAGTCACTTGATTTCATATCATTCAGTTGCTCATACATAGATCTGTGACTCAAATATGATGAAATAATGTTAAGAGCATTTGTTGTTAAGAGCGTATGTTTTAAGCTGCATTCGCGTGCTAAATGAGTACTCTGTTGATGCATGTTAACAGGGAGCATAATGTTAAGAGCGTATGTTTTAAGCTGCATTCGCGTGCTAAATGAGTACTCTGTTGATGTCATGTTAACAGGGAGCATAGAGAATACAATCAGACCTGATTGCACAGTTGGAAAAGAGCAGTCGAGTTTCAAAAACTTTATCAAGACGATGAGAATCGCCTATAGACTTCCATTTGATTTGCCTGACAGTCAAGCTGAGCAAGGAGACTAGTCTCAGAGAACCAGAGTTGCTTAGAGTTTTGCAACTTCGTCCTAACCTTGGCTAAAACACCATAATCATAAAAAATATTGGAGCAAAATTTGATTTGAAATGTTGCAGCTCGGTGGTTAAGGAGTCTTATTTCAAGTTCTACACATAACTGCTAGATGTATTGGGATAAAACAAAGTCCTTCTAAAAAAGAGAAGTGTCTGAAGAGGGGAACGATTTAAGATGGTGAGTGTCGTCTTTGTATTGGCTGCTTTTCTATAAATAGAGGAAAAATCTGGTTCTGCTAGCTCTTTTAATGCAAACTTGCATAGATAGATGTGGTTACAGTTGGCAAATAGATCAAAATTTTCCTTCTGCAGAGAAATAGAGTTTGAAAGCAGAATAGGACTTAGTATGTCAACAAGAATCTGAGAGAAAATGAGACTTAACTTGGTTATGGCTGCTACAAAAGAGTTGGCTTTCGTGATTAGACCTGAATCGGACTGATTGTCAACAAAGCTCTCCAGTACTCTAACAACAAAAGGGAAAAGCTCTCTATTAAACACCCTGTATGTAAAGTCCGATTTTTTATTTCGAATTTATTACATTTGTTTTATTTTCATTCATTTAGCTTTATTTGCGAATATTGTCTGGGCACTTTTTGTATTTTGCAATGTTTAGAAGTTTTGCACTTCTTTTTGGTTTAATCTATTCTTTATGTTTTCCCTTCACTTCTTTTTTTCTTTAATCCGCTTTTCTTTGTATGTTATACAAATGCAAAAATCAAGTTGTCTTTTTTTATGAATCGTTGTTATTGAGAATTTTTCTATAAACGCCAGCCAATTGCTTTGATGCAAAAGTGAATATTAGGTATTGAAAATTAGATTCAGTTGATTTGGCTTGCGAGCGCCTTGTATATTAGATAAGATTAAGGTATTGTAGTTAAATAATTTATTTCCAGGTTCCTGAGGCCAATCGAGAGTATATACTAACACAAGGTCCCCTACCCGAAACAACAGGGCATTTTTGGCTGATGGTCTGGGAGCAAAAAACCAAAGCAATAATTATGTTGAACAAAATTATCGAAAAGGATCAGGTACCCTTTTAACGTCATTTAACTAGTTGCTTACCCTTTATTCATTTCACTTAAGCTGGTTACTGATTAAAGTCGAATATCGCTTGGGCCAGCCATATTTCCTCTCGCCTGATATGGCTGCCTATGCGACAGGGATTAATTAAATTATTGTGTGATTTTTGAATTGTAATCAAACTGTAATTGATTTTCTCAAATAAAATATAATCGTAATGGAATCGTAATTATAATATTTGTTCCGATTAATTTGTCAATTAAGCTGGGCAAGTACAATTAACAATAAGATGTCGAATTAGGTTGTACATGGGCACCAGTGCCCTTGCGATTTTCGGAGCACGTACATACCCTATTATTCAAAATGTTCCCATGAAAAGTGCGGAGTTCAAAGTATTCAGGTGTATTCAAGTATTCAAAGTATTGGTGTAGTTAATACCAGGAAGATTGTCAAGTCCTTCGTTTTGGAGCACGGTTTCTGACACGTTTCCTGCGTTTCTCAATGTATTTTTAAGTTGCAATCGAATTGTAAAGGCTTAAGTTAAATTACGGCATTAATGATTCAGTAGTAATTAAGATGATGATTTAATGGAACATAGTAAGTAAACCACTGAGTAACCAGTTCAGGTAAACCTCTACCACGCTCCGCTTTACGTTAATTTTTGGTTCGCTTGTATTTTGAACCAGAGCTGAAAAACAAAATTTGCCTGGAAAAATTGTGTTTAGTACAGGTGTCCTGTTTATGACTTTTACTATTGGTTTCTGAATATTTTAGGTGAAGGACTGTACCCCTAGAAGAAAAATATTTCGATCTTGAATAAATAACCCTTGATTGTCTTTGAATAAATTTGATTGTCTAATTGAAAGCGAGATTCTTAGATAATAAAAATAAATTATATCTAATGAGTGTATTTTATTACCCATCAATGGGTAAATAAAATAAAACACTAAAACACAACGAATGAACGGGGATCTTAAATTAATACTACACTGATTGACAGCGAAGTGAAATAAAGATAATAACCCCACACTGTTGACTATTGCGTCGTTTGGCTCAGGGAGCATAGCTTCCGAAAAACTCAGCACCTAGTCTATGGGTTATGAGATATCAGGAATTTCTCCCTCCTGAGGGCTATTTTGGAAACTATTAGAACACAGAAAGGAATGCTTTGTTCTCACTTATCTAAAATTCTGAAAAATGTTTGAAATTTACCTGTATAGACAGGGGTTTTGGTTAATATGTGCTATCGGTTTTCCTTTTTAGATAGATGTTCACAGGAGGCGTTTTTAGTGGACATTTTCTTGGAAGAATCAAATTATTTAACTTCCATTCTGGGAATGAAAATTAGTTTGAATATCTATCTAAAATCTTGAAAACTGTTTAAAACTTCCCTGTTTATGCGCTGCTAAAACTGTACTATAAGTTTTTAATAGATAGGTGTTTGAAGAGTAATTCTTTATGGACTTTTTATGGAAGAAACTTCACAGTTTGTTCATTAGCTGCTTTAAGATCTATCTTGTTAAATTTTCCGGTTATTCCTCATTGTTATATTTCATATGGTATAGGAAATGATTGGTATATGGTAGGGTATACAATCTTCCATCAAATTCTGGCTAACCTGCTGCCTTTTCTCCCCTGAAATCTAGATTGTATTTTTTATTTTATTTTTTTCTCAACGGTGTTAGACCCTCTATTCGTAGAACTAGCGTCTAAGTACGAAAAAAGTTTTACAACCAAACACTACTGAAATATTCCAACTCTTGCATTTCAACGAAAGAAATTCAAAATGTACTATCAAAAATTAAGTGAATGTAACTGTGACAGGGTAAACTACAACATCACACTAGTGAAATAGTCCAACTCGTGCATTTCAAAGAAAGAAATTCAAAATGAACTTTGAAAAATTAAGTTAATGTAACTGTGACATGTTAAACTACAACATCACACTACTGACATATACAAACTCTTTCATTTCAAAGAAAGAAATTCAAAATGAACTTTTAAAAATCAATAAAATGTAACTGTGACATGTTAAACCACAACCAAACACTACTGAAATATTCCAACTCTTGCATTTAAACGAAAGAAATTCAAAATGTACTATCAAAAATTAAGTGAATGTAACTGTGACAGTTTAAACGACTACATCAGACTTCTTAATTATTAAATCTATTGAATTTCAAAGAATTAAATTAAAAATTAACTATTAATAATTAATGTAATGTAACTTTGTCATGTTAATATTCAACAAAACAATAATGAAATTTACAAACTCTGTAATTTCATCTAAATATATTAACACTGAACTTTTAAAAATCAATAAAATGTAACTGTGACATGGTATAGCACAACAAAACAATGATTAAACATTCCAACTCTTGCATTTAAATTAAAGAAATTCAAAATGAACTTTGAAAAATCAGATCTTTGGAGGGGGGAGGGCCGGGGGGCTGGGGGTCGTTCTGTGTCTCAATGCACAAAAAAAGTATAAAAAATGATGAGGGAATGGGGGGGGGAGGGGAGGGGAGGGGAGGAGGAGGAGGAAGGAGGAGGTGGGAGGAGGAGGTAGAAGGAGGAGGGAGGAGGAGGAAGAAGGAGGTGGGAGGAGGAGGAGGAGGAGGAGGAGGAGGAGGAGGAGGAGGAGGAGGAGGAGGAGGGAGGAGGAGGAGGAGGTGGGAGGAGGAGGAGGGGGCCAGGGGAGGGCCTTTGAGGCAGAGGGAGGGCCTTTGGGGCACAGGGAGGGCCTTTGGGTGTCTGGGTGACATTTGGGGACCGGTGGATGGCCTTTGGGACCCCGTTGGTCCTTTGGGAGCTCGATGGGCCTTTGGGGGGCCCCGGGTGCCCTTTGGGGTCCGGGGTGCCCTTTGGGGTCCGGGGTACCCTTTGGGGGTCCGGGGGCCCTTTGAGGACCAGTGGAGGGTCTTTGAGGGTCTGAGGAGGGCGTTTGGGGGGTTGGGGCTCTATGGGAGCTTGGGGGGGCCTTTGAGTACCGGGGGCTTCCTTCGGGGTTGTGGTGGTGGATCGGAATCCTTTGGGGTTGGGGTAGGGGACCTCACAACACTGTTCAAATGGAACTTGTGTATTATAACGACCACACTCAAAACCTCTTCTAAAACCCTTTCTAAAATCTTCTTTCAAAATGTCTCTAACGGTTTCGCCGAAATAATCTCATAAAATGGATTATGGGAATAATCCCTAAACGTTTCGCCCAAATAATCCCTAAACGTAATTTCAGCGTGTTCCTTTTGTATGGCATCTCTGCGCTAACGCATTTCAAATTTCTAGGAAACCCTTTCCTACGTTAATCTCTTCATCTCATAAATTTTCCTAGCTAAACTATTAGGGTTTCGTTAGAATATCAATTTACCTCTCCGACTTAAAGCTCCGTGAAGCCGTATTTAAAAATAGAATTTCTATCTCTTTAGACTCCCGCATAATTCCAAGATAACAAGTGATGTCAATTATGAGTCCTGACACTAAAGATCAATGAAGCCCTATTTGAAAATAGAATATAAATTTTTCTCTCTGAACTAAAGAACGTTTATCCCTCAGACATAAGATTAAAGAAGCCTTAATGTTTCATCATTCTCCTCTTCGTGAATCAATAATTTCCCCTCGCAATTATGTAAATCAAGTTCACAGGTGCTACTAAAGAAGCATTAATGTTTCCTAATTCCCTCATCGTGAATAAACAATTTCCCCACCGATTATATAAATCAATTTCTCAGGTTAGGCTAGCCAAACAACAATGAAGCCATGTTTGTTTCTTAATTCCCCCCTCCCTCAGACCTAAGATTAAAGAAGCCTTAATGTTTCTTAATTTCCCCATCGTGAATCAATAATTTCCCCTAGCGATTATGTAAATCAAGTTCACAGGTGCTATGCTCGTGAATCAATAATTCCCCCATCGATTATGTAAATCACCCCTCATGTCATTCGCACGTGTCCAAACAACAACAGATCGATTGACCTTGACACACACACATTAGACTCGATCGATAATCCTTGAATAAATTATGTCCCGTCAGCATTAAACTAAATTGTAGATGGCAGCAGGGGTGGGTGACCGGGTCAATACGGTCACTTCTACTATTATCAACAACAACAAACAAAATCAAGAAAAACTAATCACACTAATAACGTTTCAAGCAGCAATTATGATTTTGAGGACGACAAACCCCCCAACGCCTCAGGGCTAGGGTTGTAAGTTATACCCAGGGGGCATATAAGGTTTTTATTGAAAGCGTTTTCGAAGAGACTTCAAAATGGGCTCATTCGATTGGAAATTGAGAGGACTAGTTCCTTTATTAATAGTCAAAAGTGATTGGAGGGCAATTAGCCCCCCTCTCAAGCTCACCATTTCCCCACACACGTCCTATCAAAATTTTGAGATAGCCATTTTGTTCAACGTAGATGAAAGTTCTGGAAATTAGGTCTTTGAGGATGACACTCCCCCACAGCCCTCAGGGCTTAAGTTGTAAGTTATGCCCTGGGGGCATATAAGTTTTTTGTTATTGAAAATGTTGTCGTAGAAACTTCAAAAAGCCTCATTCAATTGGAAATTGAAAGGGTTAGTGCCCTTTTTAATAGGCTCGTCAAAACTGATTGAAGGGCAACTAACCTCCCTCTCACGCTCACCATTTCCCCAAACACATCCAATCAAAATTTTGAGATAGCTGTTTTATTCAACGTAGTTGAAAGTTCAGCATATTATGTCTTTGAGAATGATCAACCCCCCCACCCCTCAGGGCAAGGGTTGTAAGTTATGCCCTGGGGAGGGGGGGCACATAAGGGTTTTATAGAGCGTTGTCTTAGAAACTTCAAAAAATTAGAAGGGCTAGTGCCCATTTTAATAGTCAAAAGTGATTGGAGGAAAATTAACACCCCTCCCAAGCCCACCATTTCCCCAAAAATCCGATAGAAATTTTGAGATACAACCCTCCCCTATAGCCCTTGTGAAAAGGGTCGTAAGTTATACGCTTGGGGCAATTAACGTTTTTAAAGAAAGTTTTCAAAAATAGAAAATGAAATATTTCTGGAAAAACAAATCACACATTTCGGCATGTGGCAAAAAAACGAATTCATCAATGATCAATTTATCGTATAAGGTTCAAAAAGGGCTCATTCGGTTGGAAATTGACAGGACTAGTGCCTTTTTGATTAGTCGAAACTGATCAGAACACAAATATCTCCCTCCACGCCTATCATTTCCCCAAACACTTCCAATCAAAATTTTGATATAGCCATTTTGTTAAGCCTATCAGAGAGGTCTGGAAATTATGTTTTTGAGGATAAAAAATCCCCCCATCCCTCAGGGTAAGGTTTGGAAGTTTTGCCCTGTGGACACATAGGGTTTTTATAGAAAGTGTTGTCAAATAAACTTCAAAGGGGGCTCATTGGATTGGTAATCAGACGCTCTAGTGCTCTTTTTAATAGTCAAAGTGATCAGAGGGCAGCTACCCTCTCACCCCTCCACACCTATCATATTGTCCCGAAATGCGTCTAATAGAAGTTTTGAGATAGCCATTCTATTCAAAATAGTCTAAATATCATATAACAAGGCTTTCGAGGTTAAAACAAACCCCAGAGATTAGGGACAGGGGTTGTAAGTTATCTCCAGGGGGTATTAAAGTTTTGTATGGAAGGAATGGTTTTTTAACTTCAGAACTCAGTCTTTCTCCCTGAAAAAAAAAACTATGTCAATATAAAACGAACAGATATTAATAAAAAAAACCTTTTGTAAAACATAAGTTTTTTAAAAAAAGTAAAGAACTCCATTAAGCCAAAAATGAACAAAAATAGAATCAAATGATACACCAAGCATACAACTACCACAAATCAGTATCAATAAATAAATGCAACCCAAAACAAACAGAAATTAAAATAATTCAAACTCAAAACGAGCTGAAATTAATCTCGGTAGGTTTCTAATCCCTATGCTTCCTAAAAGCCAGAATATAATTTGTACTTTACTGAAAAAAATTCTTTTGAATGTTTTCACTAATAACTTTAAGAAAAAAAAATTAATTAAGATTTTAAGGAATAAATGTCAGCATATGTACATTAAACTGACAATGCACATTTTTTTCAGTAAATTCATTTGAATTTTTTTCAGTAAAGTACAAATTATATTCTGGCTTTAAGAAAGCATAGGGTTTGGAACCCTACTCAGATTAATTTCTGCTCGTTTCGAGTTTGACTTATTTTAATTTCTTTTTGTTTTGGGTTTCATTTACAAATACTAATTTGTGGTAGTTGTATGCTTGGTAGATTATTTGATTGTCTTTTTGTTTATTTTTGGTTTAATTGAGTTCCTTACTTCTTTTTTGGAAAAAACTTATTTTGTTCAACAAGTTTTTTGATTAATTAAAAGTCAAAAGCGATTGGAGGGCGAATGCCCCCACCCCAACGATCATTTCCCCAAAGACTTCCAATCAACATTTGGATATAGCCATTTTGTTGAGCGTTGTTTAAGGGTCTGGAAATTACACTGAGTAGGAAAACCCCCCAAAGCCCTCAGAACTAAGGTTGTAAGTTATGCCTTGGGGGCATATAAGGTTTTTATAGAAAGTGTTGTCGTAAAAACTTCAAGAAAGGCTCATTCGACTGGAAATTGAGAGGAATATTGCCCTATTTAATTGTCGAAAGTAATCGGAGGGAGACTCCCCCCCACGCCCATCATTTCCGATCAAAATTATGATATGGCCATTTTGTTTAACGTAGTTGAAACGCTTGGAAATTATGTCTTTGAGGATGAGAACCCCTCCCCATAGCCCTCAAGACAAGGGTGGTAAGTTATGACCTTGGGGCATATAAGGTTTTTATCGAAAGAGTGGTCATATAAACTTTGAAGCGGGTTCATTGGATTGGTTATCAGACACACTAGTTCTCTTTTTAAGAGTCAAAGTAATTGGAGGGCAGCTACCCCCCCCCCCGATACACGTCGTATTGTCCCGAAATGCATCTAATATAAATTTTGAGGTAGCCATTCTATTCAAAACCGTCAAAACATCATATAACAAGGATTTTGGGGTTCAAACAAACCCCAGAGATTAGGGGTAAGGGTTGCAAGCTATACCCAGGGGGTATTTATGGCTTTTATGGATGGGATAGTTGTTCAACTTTAGAAGAGGCTCATTTGGTTGAAAATTAAAAGTTCTAGTTCCTTTTTAAGCGTCCAAAGTAATGGACGGCATTTAGCCCCCCACTCTCCTACAACCCCTCCTTTCACCAAACGCATCTCATTGAAATTGTGAGATATCATTTTTGTCTAAATATTCCTAAGAACATATTATAATGTCTCTAGGGATGACACAACCCCCCACCGCTCTGGGGCTAGGGTTGTAAGTTATTTTATGAGGGCATATAAGGTTTTTATTGAATGGACGGCCGTATAAACATCAGATGGGGCTTATTCGATCTAAAATTGGAAGTTTTAGTGCCCTATTTAAGAGCAAACAACCCCCCCCCCCCCATCCACGCTCAGCATTTACTTTAACACCTCCAATCAAAATTTGGAGATTAAAATTTTATTCATTGTGGTTGAAGGTTTCAGAATAATATGGGCGGAATACCCCTCCCCCCCCCCCTACAGCTGTCAGGGAAAACGAATTAAGAAATGCCCTTGAGGCATATAAGGTTTATATAAAAAGGATGGTCGTATATGCTTTGGAGGGGACTCATTGGATTCGTAATCATAATTTCTAGTGCCCTTTTTAAGAGTCAAAGTGATCAAAGCGAAGCTACCCCTCCCCCCCCCCACACACACACTCAAACGTGACATGTTTACCTGATATGTATCCAATAGATATTTTGGGACAGTCCATTTATTCAAAATAGTCCAAATATTATAACGAGGTTTTTGAGGTTGATACAAACGGCCAGAGCCTGAGGGTTGTAAGTTATGCCCCTGGGGTATTTAAGGTTCTTAAGGAAGGGATGGTTGTATAACAAACAACTAAAACACGAAGAACAATAGAGATTTCTTTTTGTCGGACAGTGAAGATAACTTGAATGAATATCTCGGCCCTATGTCCAAGGTCCGTCCTCAGCAAGATAAAAATATATAAAAGAAAAAGACTCAAAACAACATGTGACCAATCAAATCAAAAAGTAAAAATTTTCAAAACAGTCCCAGCATCCTTACTCAGCCAGGACTTAAAATGAAGTTCAACCAGGACTGATAAAAAAGCGAGGTAAAATAAGGCGATTCAATGAGATAAAAGAAAAATAATTTAAAAACGCTTTCTTATTGCTAATCCAGCCTTTTTGGTTGCTAGCCTCGAAGGTTTTTTTTTGTGACTGGTTCTGTGTTAATTTCTATTGTTTTTTTTATATTTTTAAGATCATTTTTAATTAAATCTGTGTATAGAGCATCTAGTATATAGTATCCCAAGTCCCTATTTAAGGAAATATTATCATTAATCTTAAGTCTGATTTCAATTGCTTCTCGGACTGGTCATTGCCTAGGTCATTACTAATAAGGGCAGATTCATCAAAAAGTATAATGTGGCTAGGATTTTCAAATACGTGGCTGCCTAAAGCAGAATCAAATGAAACAGTAGCAATATTAGAATTTAGAGCTTTGACAATATCATCTTTATGCTATTGTATACGTTTCTCCAAATTCTGGTGAGTTCTACCTACATAGTATTTGCCACAATCACATGGTATTTGATAGACCCCTCTTTGGCGAGTAACTGGGGTTTTATCTTAACCAGAATTTAGGAAATTTATGATTTTGAAATTATTGGTGAATACTACACAGATTATTCTGTGGGCAAACTTTTTTAAGATTTGTACTGACTTTTTGAATGTAAATTATGTTCGAAGGCTTGTAGGAAATCTCACCTGGTAATCTATCATTAATTTTAAGGAAGTGTCTTTTCAGTCTACAGTTAATCACACTATTAATAAATAAAATAAGATACCCATTTCAAAAAAGTATGTCCCTGATAAAGTTTAGTTCTGCTGTGATGTGGGAATCAGAACAAATTTTTAGTGCACGATCCACGAGAGTTTACAACAGCTCTTTTAACTTGTGGGGGGTGGTTCGATTTAAAATGCAAATATCTATTATTTTGTGTTGGTTTTCTATAAATAGTAAAATTGAATTTCTCTAAGCTACGAATAATTAGCATATCTATGAATGGGATTTTATTTGCGATTTCGATTTCTAAAGTAAACTGTAAATTTCTATCGTATGTATTAGGTGATCTAAAAAAAACCTAAGTTCATTTTCCCCATAATTCCAGAGTGAAATTACGTCATCCGTGTAACATCCCTAAAAGATATGTTTCAAGAAATACGAATCTAACGCCCAATTTTCATTATGTTCCACATAAATATTCGCCAGTAACCCGGAAAGGGGCGTGCCCACCACTAAACCATTAATTTGCTGGTAAAAACAATTACAGAATAGGA
Source organism: Artemia sp. Qi Xiang Cuo (assembly GCF_049724085.1). NCBI lineage: Eukaryota > Metazoa > Arthropoda > Branchiopoda > Anostraca > Artemiidae > Artemia > Artemia sp. Qi Xiang Cuo. The sequence goes on along the minus strand of NC_142803.1, from coordinate 38,642,950 downwards.
AATACATTTGAGTACTTGTTACAGAGTTTAACCAAGGTCATTAAGGCTTCGCAATCTATTTTTGCTGTTGAAGCTTCTATTAAATGATAATTTTCTTTGATTTTGTTTTCTAATAATTGTTCAGATACTGCTACTGCAATATTTGTATACAAATATAGGGCAGATATGACTTACAATGTATGAACCCCTTATTATATTCATTTAAATGTTTTCACTTTAATAATTTTAAGAAATCAAAAATTAATCAAGATTTTAAGGAATAAAAATCAGCATATGTATATTAAACTGACAACTGCACTTTAATTTGAATTTTTTCAGTAAAGTACAAATTATATTCTGACTTTTAGAAAGCATAAGGGTTTTAAATACTACTCATATTAATTTATGCTCGTTTTGAGTTTGAATGTGTTATTTATATTAGTTTTTGTTCGTTTTGGGTTTCATTTATTTATTGATACTGATTTGTGGTAGTTGTATGCTTGATGATTATTTGATTCTATTTCTGTTCATTTTTGGTTTAATGGAGTTCTTTACTTTGTCTTAGAAAAACTTATTTTGTGGAAAAAGTTTGTTTTAATTAATATCAGAACAGATTGAAATGTTGCAGGGTAGATATCCATTTTTTTTTATATTTTCAAGAAACAAAACAAAACTTTTCCCAACAGCTGACAAATAGAATTTCCCAGCCATTCAAAAACAAAGCTTTTGGGTCTTTTCAAACATCATAAACGGACAAAACAATGTTTTCAATTTTTTTTTGTGCGGTTGGGTCTCTTGGTCCTAAGATAGACGACTTCCTGCATAAAACAATAAACAAAGTGCTGTGACATTTATCTTACAGGTGTTTTTTTTTTCGAAACCGGAGTAATCCAGTGAGGATCGTTTATAAGGAAGAAAAAGAAACACATAAGCATCAAATTTGTTTTTGTCAATTGATCCAAAGTTCCCTGTTTCTTTAGCCTTTTGATTCTTTTCATTTTTTTTTAACTAAATGAAACAAATGACAACTAATTACATCGTGCTTAAAAAAACCCTAATTATTATGCATTTTAGTTTTGGACAAAGTAAACTTCTGTTTCTTTTTTAGAATATCAATTTAAGAGGAAGTTTTTTCGGAAGATAAGGATTAGCCTTTTTTGGCTCGTGTTTCCACATTGGTCATTGGATGAAAAGACAAGCTTCACCTGCCAAAAAATGGAATAACCGGAAAACTATATAAATATTGAAAGCGCTACTTTAAATATGAGAATTAGCCAACATAAAAAGCTTTAATTCTTCATCAAATTTTCTTCTTTAAATAAAAATCACTATTGTTCCGAAGGTCTGGTTGTAGTCTATAAACTGAGAGGCTTTTTCTAGAATAGGTTGTTAGATGCTAATTCAGAGCCGACTTACATGAAAATACTTTTTTGCACAAACCACGTTTAAATGGTGCCTCACCTGTATAAACTCTTTGGAGCTCATACGAAAATCTTGATGTAGGCAAGTATTTTTTACATATAGCACATTTGTTACAATGAAGCAAATATGTATCACTACTTTTCACACGATGATGACGAAATTGCTAAAGAAACTAAAAACATAAGAAAATAGATAAAAAAACTAATTCGATATATTACCAGTTGGTTGTGAGAATAATAGCCACAAATCAAAGAGAATACAGCTTATCTTAAAACAATCTTTCGAAACTCCTGTTTGCACTTTCTGATGCCTGTGAAAATTGCTAAAATCAGAAATCTTTTTTTACTCATCACATATGATAGATTATTCACCTGTATGCATTCTTTGATGTGTCTTCTAACTGCAAACTTGCGAAAAACACTTCTCACATAAATTAATTGACATTTATTTAACATTAATTTTGCACTTAAGCACTTAATTAAGCACTTAAGCAATTGATTTAGCCACGATTAATTATAATTTAAGGGGCTACTCATCCGTATGCCCTCTTTGGTGCTTGTTCAAATTTCCTGCTTGAGAATTTTGAGGATTCAAATTTTCTTTGATGGGTGTTGAAACTTGATGACTGAGAAAAGGTCTTGTCTTAAAACATCACACTTAAACGGTTTCTCAACCGTATGAATTTTTCGATGTTTGCTCAAATTTCCTGCTTCAGAAAAGGTCTTACTACAAACATAGCATTTGAACGGCTTCTCTCCTGTATGTGTTCTTTGATGCCTGTTCAAATATGCTGCATGAGAAAAAGTTTGGTCACATACGTCACATTCAAACGGTTTCTCACCTGTATGCGTTCTCTGATGGGTGTTCAAATTTCCTGCGTGAGAAAAGGTCTTGTCACATACATCACACTTAAACGGTTTTTCACCCGTATGAATTTTTTGATGTTTGTTCAAATTTACTGCTTGAGAAAACGTCTTGTCACATAAATCACATTTAAACGGTTTTTCGACTGCATGCAATCTTTTATGTGTTTTCAAATATTGTGCCAGAGAAAAGTTCTTCTCACAAAAATCACACTTAAACGGTTTCTCACCCGTATGAATTTTTCGATGTTTTCTCAAATTTCCTGCTTCAGAAAAGGTCTTGCTACATATATCGCATTTAAAAGGGCTTCTCTCCTGTATGCGTTCTTTGATGCCTGTTCAAATTTGCTGCATGAGAAAAAGTTCGATCACATACGTCACATTTAAACGGTTTCTCACCCGTATGCGTTCTCTGATGGGTGTTCAAATTTCCTGCTTGAGAAAAGGTCTTGTCACATAAATCACACTTGAACGGTTTTTCACCCGTATGCATTTTTTGATGTTTGTTCAAATTTCCTGCTTGTGAAAACGTCTTGTCACAAACATCACACTTAAACGGTTTTTCACCTGTGTGGACTCTTTGGTGCTTGTTCAAATCCTGCATAAGAGAAAAGGTCTTGTCACAAACATCACACTTAAACTGTTTCTCAACCGTATGAAGTCTTTGTTGTTTACCCAAATTTGACGAGACAGAAAAGGTCTTGTCACATTCATCACACTAAAACGGTTTTTCACCCGTGTGAATTCTTTGGTGCTTGTTGAAATTCTGCATAAGAGAAAACGTCTTGTCACATACATCACACTCAAACGGTTTCTCACCCGTATGTACTCTTTGGTGTTTATTCAAATTTTATGAGTCAGAAAAGGTCTTGTCAAATTCATCACACTTAAACGGTTTCTCACCCGTATAAGTTCTTTGATGGGTGTTCAAATTTCCAGCTTGAGAAAAGGTTCGGTCACATACATCACACTTATATAGTTTTTCACCCGTATGCAATCTTTTATGTTTGTTCAAATTTTCTGCCAGAGAAAAGGTCTTGTCACATTGATCACATTTAAACGGCTTCTCACCTGTATGCACTCGTTGACGGTGGTTCAAATGCCCCATTTGAGAAAAGATCTTGTCACATATCTCACATTTATAGGTTTTTTTCACTTTATGAATTCTTTGATATTTTTCTAATTTTCTACACTTTTTACTTTGCACGTAAATTATCGAACCATTTTTCTGATTTTCTAAGCCTTTTCCTTCCGATTCTGATGCACATCCATTTGAAAAACCGCTTGAAGAGGGATTCTTTGAAACAACTAGTGACGTATTTCCCTGTAAGTGTAGCCCAGATACGTGTGGTGAAATGTGACCTAAAATTAAAAAGTCTACAGAATTTAAAAAAACGAATGAAACAATAAATCAGAACTAAAAATACAGAAAACAAAAAAAACATATCTTTCAATATGTTTAAAAGTCTACACAGTAAAAAAAAACGAATAAAACTAAGTATCTAAACTCATAAAAACTCAAAACAAAACATAAAACCAAATATCTAAAGTAAAAAAAAACTCAAATCAAAAAATTAATCTTTCAATATCTTTTAACAACTAACAGCCTACAGAGATAAAAAAAAACAGTATATCTTTCAATAGGTTTAAACAACTGATTTTATTTTCGACCCCCCTTCTCTCCCTCGCGGTGATACTATAACTAGCTTCTAAAATTAGTTTTTCTAATTTACCAAAATAAGTAAAATGAAACCTTAAACAATCAAAAGTATACCTAGGGGTAAACCAAATCATGAGTGAAGGATAGAAAATATTACAACAAATATTGGGACTTATTATAACTAAAAGAGGAAGAGCTAATAGAATACACATCATTTGTTGAAGGAAATTTTTTGGGGGGTAGACGCAAAGCTTTGGATTAAAGAAACAATGAAAGTGACTCTTTCCTCCGGTCTTAAAAATACCAGTTTAAATAGGGATAAATCCCTTTAATAAAAAGTGAAAAGAAATGACGAAAAATTCTGGATATTTCAGTAACATATTCAGTGATAGCGTCGTCAGAAAATATCCGGTATTTTTTTTCATTGTTTTTCACTGTATATTAAAAGGATTTATCCCTATTTTAAGTATTTTTTACGACCGTAATAAAACAGTATTTTCGCCATTTTTTCTTTAATCCAATCAGACTCGCTATTTTCTTCTAGCTATATAGGCAGTTCAATCTAGCTTCTAGACAGTTCAGATCAAAAAAGCCAATTTTCTGTTTCTTTAAAATTAAACTTGAAATCAAAATAATAGACAGAATTATCTATTAATTTATAAAGAAATATATACACTATAAATATGAATTGTATAATCTATACAGTCATGTAGTTTAAAGGCTTAATATCAAGCTTATTGAAAAATAATGAAACCTACCAAACCATTTTCGACTGAAAATTTAAAAATGTTCTTGAAAGAATAAGAAAACGATTTGGCAGACATATACACATTGGAATAGGACAAAACAAAAATTCCATCTTAATATTAAGTCCTATTGTTATAGTTTTGTCTAAGAAATTATTATCCAAAATATTTAAATCAACAAAAACATAATATTTCCGAAGTACCTTCATTGTTAGAATATTTGGATTCCGGGATGTCGTAATCAAATTTATATGGTCCTGAAATGCTAGGTGAATTAAGCAAAGGAACATCTTCCCGCTTCGGTGACAAATGATGGTTTGGAAAATGAAAGGGCTTCTCGCTGTCACCTGGTGAAGCATCTTCAACTTCTAAAAAGGAAATTTAAATTTAACAGACATGGAAAAATTTAATAGTAAAGCTTACTAAACAAACCTGACAGCTTTTTCTTCTTAGTTACGTGTAAAAATGTAAATATAGAGACATTACATGTATACATTAAATAAGATGTATATGCAGGTTTTTTCTTGAATCTTTTTTAAAATATACTTTTTATACAACAAAAGAAAACCAGAAACATTCATTAAAATTCATTAAAATGGAACGAATTAAAAATTGATATTCATTGCAAAACAATTTCATAGCATAGAACGAGTTGCTCAATAAGTTTAGGTTAAGGATAACCTATGCAAAAAAAAAAAAACATTTTACAGCCAGACAATCACAAAAAAACAAACAATTAAAAGTAAAAGAATACCAATTGATTGGGGTTTTCTGTATTAGTTCTGCCTCCCAAAGTTTAGCAGCCGAAGTCACCTAATTTTATTCCTTTCTTACATGTATTATAATTAGATATTCCCATTTCAACCCCCTAAACTACCCCTGCCTTGGTAGAAATATTTGGCTCATCATACCTGCAAAGAGAAAAGATTGACAGAAAGATTCTCCACCGGATGATTACTTATCTCACTAAACTTAAAAATAAAGCTAATAAATTTAATTTAAATGTGTTTTGCGCCACAAAGAAGTCTTTTTTATCATCTCTAAGTTCTTAATTGTTAGATCAAAGTACATATACTCCTACTACTACTAACAACTCAACGCAGCACCAAGCTGCCAGAGGCCAACATAGCTTCAAAAGCTTTTCCTCGATCCCAATATATTCAATGCGTCCCTCTTTACAACATCCCCGGAAGTTCCCATTTCCTTTAAATATATTTTATGAAATCCTCCCACCCCAACCGCGGACGACCTGCTGTCTGTTTAGCGTTAGACGATTGGCCAAAAGAACAATCTTTGGCAATCTGTCATCCTTCATCCGCGAAACGTGCTCTATCCATCTCAACCTTTCTCGAATTATAGCCCTAGAAAGCGGAATCACTTTTCGTACAGTCTAGGGTTTGAAATACAGTGTGTCAGCCTAGTACTCAGAAAAATTCGTAGGTAAAATCTCTGGACAACGTCTAACAAATCTTCGTCCACTTTTCGGAGTACCCATGCTTCAGAGCCATATCTGAGCATTGTCAACACTTTAGCTTTCAAAATTATAATCTTATTTGCAAACTTATCTTCCTATTTTTTCAAGCTTTTTTTAACAGTGAAAAAACACCCTTAGCCTTGGCTATTCTATTTTTAACATCTTCACTTCTCCCAGCGTCTTTACTAATAATACTACCAAGGTATGTGAATCTGTCCAGAAGATCAATCTTTTCGTTACCCAACGTCACTTTTTCATCTTCACTTATTCCAAGCGTTAGTGACTTTTTTAACATTGATTTTTGAATCTATTTTGCTTCCTGAGCTCGCAAAACCTCTAAAATTTCTTTCATTTTGCTCACACTTTCATCTGCTCAGCTTAAATCGTCAGAATGATCTAAGTCCAGGGCTTTTTTCCCTCCCCATTTGATTCCGTGCTCTCCCATTCTCTTTCCTATGCTTCTTAAGACAGTCCATCAAAATGATCCATATGAAGGAGGACAGAACACAACTCTGCTTAATTCCTGATTGAACACAAAACCAGCTGCTAACCTCATTTCCTATCTTGACCGCAAACAGTGTTATTTTCGTTCATAGCACTAATCACTTCAGTGTAACCCTTTCCTTATCACTAATTGGGGCCCAATTCCTATCTTTAACCGGGACAAGTCCGGATTGCCATCTTTCACTTGCATAATTCTTGTACATGCCCCATCTCTGGTCTATTAAACATAAATCTGTAGCTTTTCTTTTATTCTGTAACAGAAAATTTAACTGTATAACTTACCGATTTTAATAAAAGGATTCTCAGAAACTGTGATGGGATCGGGCATTTTCGGAATTTGTGGCAAGTCCATGAAAGATCTTGGAACAGAGTTAATGCAAATTATGAGAAGTATAATACTATCATCTAAACTAGGATACAACACAGATTTTAGTCAGGACAGCCCTAAAATAGAAAAGAAATAAGAATTGATGACTAATAATGACTTTTAACCACTACAGAGTATATTTTATCTTAATAAAGTTGAAAGAAAAGGCTCAACTCCTTCAGCAGTCAAAGACATTACAAATCTGATTATTTTTCTAAACCTTTAGAAGAAGACTGTGACACAACTGCCATGGTGGCAATTCAAGTTGAAGATATACAAATACCCTAATTAAATTTTCTTTTTTCTTAAATTCCGTGCCTTTTTATTTTTTATATGCACAATAACATTCACCATCTATTATCCTGCTGTCCAAAATCAGTGATAGTTCTGTTTGAAACTAAGCCTGTTACCATGACAACATAATAATAGAGAGGGAGCAGGTTATTGGGAATATGATACAAATAAAGGAATGCAATTTCAAAAACAAAGGAACTTAATGTATTCATTAAAAAAAAGTAAATAGTGGATAAAAAGAAAACAAAAGCAGAAGAGCTGGCACATAAATTTTTCAACCGTTTTTCCAGATATTAAAAATAATATAAATTTATATATAGATAATAAATATCTTATCTCCTTTATATAAATTTCTTATATATATTAGAAGAATTACCTATATTGTTTGCAGTATACACAGCAATTAGTTTGAAGGCGGGCAACGAGGAGGACCTATGGCTGTCCCTCAAAACTGTTGCTTTGAATGTAAATTCTTGGTTTCATGCTAATTGACTAATATTTAACCTACAGAAGTTGGGATCAAGAATCCTGGAGTCCTAGAGAGTCCCCTCCTGGATTTTGAAAAATACAGTTTTGAGGGGTATTTTCATTGAAAAAAACTGTAATTTCCACCCTTTAACTTTTACTGTAACGGACTGTATAACTTGTACATAATTTGTACTGTATAACTCTCACTAGAAAAATTTGTACTATACAGAGAAAAAGAAAACAAGAAAGGAAGAAGAAAGAAAGAGTAGAAAAAAGAAAAGACAAGAAAATTCCTTGACTTGTGGAGATAGGGATGGTATTTACAAAACAAAATATAACATAAATTAATAATACATTCAACCCCCGCTACTTTAGGCGAAAGGGACTATCTCTGTCAATCTCTTTTAATGTGTATAGTGATGATGATTCACTTGCTAAATAAAATAGCTTATAATTGTTGGCAATCTGGGGAAGTTGATATCTTAATCTACGTCTTGATCTCTTATTTTTAACAAACAGAAAACAAAAATTTATTCCTAGCTCTTGATAAATGACTATCCTTAGTTTCAACCAGAAATGTCATTCTATGAAAAAAATAATCTATAGGTTTGATTTTTAAAAACCATATGCCCAAATTAAGGTGAAAAATGTGTTCCAAATCAAGAATATACAGAAATAAAAAAGAAGTTTTAGTTTCAGATAGATTTTCTGTCTTACTAGGGTGTGTTAAAAATGGCCCGGGATTGTTGTTGATTTATTTTGAACAATTTGGAGCCTTCGTAAATGTTAAGGGAAAATCAACATCCAAAACATTCGGAAAATATTGAAAAAAGCATTCAACTAGGCTAATGAAAAATATAAAGTACTCAGGAGTTGGTTTGGAAACAGAAAAATTTAATCTATGCAAACAACCCAGATTCCTATACACTGTTGCCACGTGTTTATTAATATGGGCTTTAAACGACAAAGCTGAATCTATATAAGTACCTAAATATCTAAATACATCAACTCTTTCTGTGACAAAAACTCCAATAATTAAAGTTCGAAAGAGCAAACACTTCCTGACCTCGAAGCTCTCCCAAGAACGATAAATTCTTACTTCTTTAGGTTAGGTATTAGTCAAATAGCATAAAACGAATAATTTACATTAAAAGCAACAGTTTAGAGGGACAACCATAAGTCTTCCTCGTTGCCCGCCTTCAAACTAAATGCTGTGTATCCTGCAAACAATATAGGTAATTCTTCTAATATATAAAAGAAATTTATATAAAAGAGATTATATGCCTTGGGGCATATAAGGTTTTTTTTATAGAAAGTGTTGTCGTAGAAACCTCAAAAAGGGTTTATTCCATTGGAAATTGAAATGGGTAGTGACCTTTTTAACAGTCGAAAGTAATTGGAGGGTAAATAACCCCCCTCTCACGCCCACCATTTTCCCAAACACACCAATCAAACTTTTGAGATAGCCATTTAGTTCACCGTAGTTGAAAGGTCTGACAATTAGGTCTTTCAGGAGGACAATTCCCCCCCCCTAGAGCCCTCAGAGCAAGGGTTATAGGTTATGCCCTGGGGGCAAGGGTTGTAAGTTTTTCCTTGGGGCATATAAGGTTTTTATAGAAAGCATTGTCGTAGAAACTTCAAAAAGGGCTTATTCCATCGGAAATTAAAATGCTAGTGGCCTTTTTAATAGTCAAAAATAATTGGAGGGCAACTAACCCCCCTCTCACGATAAAATTTTGCCCCCCCCTCCCCTCTCAAAATCAATATTTTGAGATAGATATTATTTTCAACGTAGTTGAAAGTTCCAAAAACTATGTCTTTTAGGATGACAACCCCCCAAAGCCCTCAGGGTAAGTTATACCCTTGGGGCATATGAGGTTTTTATAGAAAGCATTGTCGTAGAAACTTCAAAAAGGGCTCATTCGATTGGAAATTGAAAGGGCTAGTGCCCTTTTTAATAGTTGAAAGTAATTGGAGGGCAACTAACTCCCCTCTCACTCCTACCATTTCCCAAACACATCCAATACAAATTTCGAGAGATTCATTTTATTCAACATAGTTAAAAGCTCTGGAAATTATGTCTTTGAGGAAGACAACCCCTCACCGCCCTCGGGGCAAGGGTTTTAAGTTATACCCTGGGGAAATATAAGGTTTTTATAGAATGCTGTCGTAGAAACTTTAAAAAGGGCTTATTTGATTTTAAATTGAAGGGGCTAGTGCCCTTTTTATTAGTCGAAAGTGAATGGAGAACTACTATGCCCATCTCACGCCCAACATTTCTCCAAACACATTCAATTAAAAATTTTGAGATTGCCATTTTGTTCAACGTAGATGAAAGTTCTGGAAATTATGATTTTGAGGATGACAAACCCCCCAAACCCCTCAGGGAGAGGGTGTTTAAGTTGTACCCTGGGGCATATAATGGTTTTATAGAAAGTGTTGTCACAGAAACTTAAAAAAGGGCTCATTTGATTGGAAATTGAAAGGGCTTGTGCCCTTTTTAATAGTCGAAAGTGAATGGAGAGCAACTAACCCCCTCTCACGCCCACCATTTTTCCAAACACATCCAATCAAAATTTTTGAGATCTCTATTTTGTTCAACGCAGTTGAAAATTCTGGAAATTAGGTCTTTGAGGATGATGACACAGCCCTCAGGGTAAGGGTTATAAGTTAAACCCTGGGAGAATATATGGTTTTTATGGAAAGAGTTGTAATATAAACTTCAAAAGGGCTCATTCGATTGGAAGTTAAAAGGGCTAGTGCCCATTTTAATAGTCGAACGTGATTTGAGGGCAACTAACCTCCCTCTCACGCACACCATTTCCCCAAACACATCCAATCAAAACTTGAGATTGCCATTTTGTTCAACGTAGTTGCCCCACATCCCTCAGGGCAAGGGTTGTAAGTTATGCCCTGGGGCCATATAAGGTTTTTATAGTTAGCGTTATCAAAGAAACTGCAAAAAGGGCTGATTCAATTGGAATTTGAAAGAGCTAAAGCTTTTTTAAAATTAAAAAGTGATTGGAGGGTAACCCCCATTTCACACCCACCATTTCCCTGAACATCTCTAATCAAAATTTTGAGATAGCCATTTTTTTAAACGTAGTTAAATGTTTTGCACATCAGGCTTTTGAGGATGACAGCTCCCCCCCCCCCACAGCCCTTAGGGTTGTATGTTATGCTCTGGGGGCATATAAGGTTTTTTATAGAAAGCGTCGTGGTAGACACTTCAAAAAGGGCTCCTTCGATTGGAAATTGAAAGGGCTAGTACCCTTTTTAATAGCAAAAATGATTGAAGGTTGACTAGTCCCCCTCTCATACCCACCATTTTCCCAAACACATTCAATCCAAATTTGATATGGCCATGTTGTTTAACGTAGTTTAAAGGTCTGGCCATTAGGCCTTTGTTGATAACAACCCCCCCCCAACCCTCAGGGCAAGGCTTGCAAGTTATGCCTAGGGGCATATAAGGTTTTTATTATAAGGTTTAATATCTGTATGCTACCATTGCTATTACAATTACCACTAGTCCCCGGAGTCACACCTACTAGAGAATACTGACGCAATCAATGTTGACCAGAAACACTTATTTTTTGATCAGTCTTCCTCAAATCCCATTTTTATTTAAAAGATATTCTATCTAGTCATGGGGTAGAAACTTTGCGAGTAACTGGTAGGACGCTGGTCTTCTTCGTTATTTATCAAGAGAAGTAGAGATCTGGTAAAAACGAAATGGCGGTGGTATTTCAGAACCCTCGCAGAATAATTGAAATATCTAAGAGCTATGAATTCCTAACAGAACTAATTATCAAAATAAGTTTTATTTTTATTCGTCGAAAATTACTGTATACAAAACTTCGAATACCCGATCACAAAATTCATTTATTAGTGCAACTTCAGACAAACTTCAGAAGCATATTAGAACTGCGGGATGTAGCTATAGTTATCGTGAATGAGAATAAACTTATCCACTCTGTGTGGACTGAGGCCATTTCTCTTCTAAGTCGATATCATAGTCACTATCAGGCCTACAACCAAAAATCGTCTTTCTGCGGTCACACTAGTCGCAGGGACAATAACTTTCTGGCAAGTGCGGCGACGTACAAAACTTAATCACGATTAGGTCTCCAGAGCTAAAGAACGTTGCCGTTATCGTCGTCTTCGGTTTCTTCCTATCAGAGGCAACGCGATAGCGTTGCCTATAGTAGAGACCATACGGCTCCAATGTTTTATAATTTATTATTATTATTTTTTTTCCCCAGAGGCACTTCATATGGAAGGAGTCGTCATAGAAACTTTAAAGGGGGCTCATTCGATTGGAAATCGAGAGTTCTAGTGCCCTTTTTAATAGTCGAAAGTGATTGGAGGGCAACACGCCCCCCACGTCCATCATTCCCCAAACACACCCAATCAAAATTTTGAGATAGCCATTTTGTTCAGCGTAGTTGATTACCTGATAGAAATTATGTTTTTGAAGAGGACACTCCCCCACAACCCTGAAGGCAAGGGTTTTAACTTATACCCTGGGGGCATATAAGGTTTTTATAGAAGGCGTAGTCGTAGAAAATTCAAAAAAGACTCATTTGATTGGAAATTCAAAGGACTAGTGCCCTTTTTAATAGTTGAAAGTGATTTGAGGGAAACTAACCCCCCTCTCACGCCCAACTATTCCCCAAACACATCCAATCAAAATTTTGAGACAGCCATTTTATTGAACGTAGTTTTAAGTTCTGGAAAATAGGTCTTGGAGGATAACAACTCCCCCACAGCCCTCAGGGCAAGCATTGTAAGTTATGCCCTGGGGGCATATAAGGTTTTGTATAGACAACGTTGTCGTAGAAACTTCAGAAAGGGCTCATTCGATTGGAAATTTAAATGGCTAGTTCCCTTTTTAATAGTCGAAAGTGATTCTAAGGCAACTTACACCCCTTCCACGCCCACCATTTCCCCGAACACATCCACTCAAAATTTTGATGTAGGCTAGCCATTTTGTTCAACGTAGTTGAAATTTCTGGAAGATATATGTTTGAGCAGGACATTCCCCCCACAGTCTTCAGGAGCAAGGGTTATAAGTTATGCCCTGGGGCATATATGGTTCTTATGGAATGCTCGTATAAACTTCAGAGGGCTCATTTGATTGGAAATTGAAAGTTCTAGTTCACTTTTTAAGCGTCAAAAGATATGGGAGGGTAACCAGCTCCCCCCAAATGCATCCAATAAAACTTTTAAGATAGCTATTTTGTTAAAAATAGTTCAAAGATCATATAAAAAAAATTCTGGTGTCGACACAACCCACCAGGGCCCAGGGGCAAGCGTTGTAAGTTATGCCCTGGTGGTATATATAGGTCTTATGGAAGGGATGCTCGTATTAACTACAAAGAGGGATCATTTGTTTGTAAATTTAAAATTCTAGTTCAATTTTTAAGAGTAAAAAGAGATTGGAGGGCACCAAGCCCCCCCCCCTCATCCACGCCCATTTTTTCTCAAACCCATCCGCTAAGAACCTTGCGACAGTTTTTTTTGTTATAATTAAAAGAACAGATAACGAAAAATCAAGGTCAACACAACCACCCAGGGCCCGAGGGCAGGGGTTGTACGTTATGCCCTGGGGGACTATATGGTTCTTATTGAAGGGATCCTCGTAGAAAACTCAGAGATGGCTCATTTGATTGGAACTTAAAAGTTCTAGTTAAGTTTTTTGGAGTCAAAAGAGATTGGAGGGCAACTAGCCCCCCTTTCAAAAATAAAATTGTGAGATAGCCATTAAGTTAAATATTTCTCAAAAGTCAGATAAAAAAACTCATGTGTCGTCACAACCCCCCAGGGCCCGGGGACAGGCGTTGTAAGTTATGCCCTGGGGCATATATTGTTCGTATGAAAGAGATTCTCGTACAAACTTCAGAGAGGGCTCATTTAATTGGGTATTGAAAGTTTGAGCTCACTTTTTAATAGTCAAAAGAGATCCGAGGGAAGCTAGCCCCCCCCCCCTCCCACGCCTTCGTGTTCCAAATCCATCTGATGCAAACTTGGAGATAAACATTTTGTTAAAAAAAATAGTTCAAAGGTCAGATAAGAAAAACTCCGGTGTCAATACAACCCCCAGAGCCCAGGGGAAGGCGTTATAAGTTATGCCCTAAGGGCATGTATGGTTCTAATGAAAGGGATGCTCGTATAAGCTTCATATAGGCCTATTTGATTGGAAATTGAAAGTTCTAGTTCATGTTTTAAGAGTCAAAGATATCTGAGTTATTGCAGTATCTTTGTTTGAGACTTTTACGGTGAGAGAAGGGGGTCATATCCAAACTTTTTTTTTGTGGTAATATTTGTTCGTTTCAAGCTTGAATTTGCATATTCAATTTAAGTTTCACTCGTTTTAAGATTTATTTATTAATTTACATTAATATCCATTGTATGTTTGTTTGCATTAATTGTTTATTTAATTTCTGTTCGTTTTAAGCTTCATTTATGCTTCAATAGGAAAACATTTTTTTCGTTTTAAGATTGATATTCATATTCAATCTAAGCATTACTCGCTTTAAGATTTGTTTATTCATTTATGTTATTACTTGTTGTATGTTTCTGCTATACTTGTTTATTTACTTTCTTTTCGTTTTGGGTTTCATTTATACTTTAATAGTAATTTCTGGTCGTGTTTAGTTTGAATTTTAAAAGGTATTTTTATCTGCTGAGCTTAAGTTTAAAATGGCCTTCAGTTTTCTTTGAAAAACTTATTTTTCGAAAAGTTGTTTTTAATTAATGTCTTTAAAAGGGTAAACTATAGTGCAACTTGATTCCTGATGGTTTCCAGCTCTTCCCGACTCTCTTCTATTTTTTTAGACAACCTCCTTGTCCTCTCTTTCAGCCTTTTTTTGGCAAGGTTTCTTCAACCTTGAAAAATGTCAAAGAAAATCATTTTGCACACGACCTCTTACCCACACCATCCAAGAGGTAGAGGTTAAGGCACGTTTTTTTTACATAGATAATGCTAGTAGCTACTAATCTGCTTAATTTTCAATTATTGTTTTTAATGAAGTGCATTAAAAACACTTATTCAAAAATTAAGTATTTAATTTGTACTATTTTTAAGTAAAACAAGTTCTTACTAAGCCAAATTTCATGAATGTATATTTTTTAAATATATTAGGTATGGTCCACAAAGCCTCCTTTAGAGCCCGTGGTTTATATTTATAAACTTCACATATATTGTATATTATATTTAAAACAAAACTCTTTTCCGTACCATCCAAGAGGTAGAGATCTAGATACCTTTTTTTTAGAGGTTTCAGCAGTTTCCTTTACTTGTTAAGATTAGTCAAATATTACTTGTAAATAGTGCAAGCAAGTGAGAAACTAGTAGCCAACTTACTAGTAGTCTACTATAGCCACTAATCCTCGCTTTGATTTTTATCAATTACATTTACTCAAATTTAATATATATATACATTTTGAAAAAGTATTGAGTATCTTCCGCTAACTTTTCCAGAGCCCAAGCTTTTCTATATGAAGTAACTTTAAGGGGCATGTTTATTTCTAATATAATTTAAATAAAACACGTTATAGTCAGTGTAATTTTAATAAGACATTTTAGTGTTCGAACTTTTTAGATTTTTTAAATGGCAGATCTGTAATATAGACCGAAATATTTTGAGCCTTATAGCAGTAAGATTTCTGAATATGTGTAAAAAGTCCTGTTCACTAAAAAAGGATTGGGTCATTGGCACCGATAAGCTGAATTTTAGGGGAGCTTAACTGGTCTAATAGGCCCTTCCATTGCCATATAATAGAAATCTCAAAACAAAAATATAAGGCAGCATCATTCAGCCAGGGGAGGGGGCTGGAGCCCCCCTTTGCCCTCCCTCCCTATATGGGCACCCAAGCATTGGGTATCATCCACTAAGCATACATCAAAACTCCATTAAGCAGTAATAAAAATTATCATTGTTAGCAGCAATTCTTATCAGTATATGTATCTTAAACGTTGTAGTTAATTTATCTTGAACGGTATACAGATAATAAGAAAGAGCATAAAAAAGGCATCAAAGGATGTTCTCACTTTCATCTAGCTAAATCAAGGAATAATCCAGGATTTTTTGTAGGTAGCGGGAACAAAATAGGTTGATCCAATAAACTTGCATTGGTACTCTTTTACTAAACAGACTCTTTTATATAGTGCTAGTTTGGTTGATGCTAATGAAATAAAATAAAATGGGATGAATATATAATAGTTTAGAAACAAATTTGGGCTATATATTTGCACATTAGGGGGGAGGCAAAACATACCATACATTAAATATATAACCTAACCTAGATACCTTTTTCCAAACAATCAATGCAAACAAACATACAATAGATACTAATGTAAATGAGTAAATAAGTCTTAAAAAAATTAAACATAAATTGAATATGCAAATCCAGCTTGAAACCCTATCATGCTAAATTTTTTATTTGGGTGATCGCTCCTAATTATCTGTCTTCATGAGGAATATGTTTAAATTTGCCAAGCAGTTAGGCTAAAAATCCGCTTTAATTATTAAATGGTATGGAAATTAGACAGCTAACCTTATTAGTTATGACACTGTAAATTGAGGATTGACAGGATCAATACAAGATATAGGGTATAAGGAGTGCTGTTAATGCTGTTAAAAGTATAAATCACCATCTAGCTGTGTCTATATAACTTATATAGGCCTAGTCAGTGAGTTATACATACTTTAAGTAGTAGGCTAAGTTTGTCACTCAGTTATATAGTTTTGTGTATAGTTTAGATAGGCATAGTCAGTGATTTAAATATATTCGAAAGTAGAAAGATATATATATCACTGAGTTACATTTATCTGTATATAATTCGTATGCCTAGTCATTGAGTTACATATATTTATAAGCAGTAGGCTAAATATGTCACTCAGTTATGTATTTCTATATATAACTTATATATGCATAGTCAGTGAGTTACACATATTTATAAGTAGTAGGATAAATATGTCACTGTTTTATTTATTTATATATATAAATTTTATCGTCCTATTAAGTGATTTACTCATACTTTTAGGAGTAGTATGAATATGTAAGTGATTTATATAATTATGTATATAATTTATATTCCTAGTCAGTCAGTTACACATATTTATAAGTAGTATGCTAAAGATGTCACTGAGTTATATATTTCTGTGAATAAATTATATAGGCCTAGTCTGTGAGTTACACATATTTATAAGTAGTAGGTTTAATGTGTCACTGAGTTATATATTTCTGTATATAACTTATATAGGCCTAGTCAGTGAGTTATGTATATTTATAAGTAGTAGGTTAAATATGTCACTGAGTTATTGCATTTGCAAAACAAAAGTGATCCGTTTATCTTGCCTCCCCCAGGCCATTCAGCATGTCCCCAGGTGGCGATAGGGGAACGCTCTACAGATATGTAGGGTACCTCCATAGGAGGCATGGACCAAGGGGGGACCTTGTCCCTGGGGGTCCATAATAGAATCTGGGGCACCCTTGCCCGGGGTCATAAATACAGGCAGAGGAGGAAGAAGGCCCCTCAAATGTACACTCAAAAGGGCCCACTTGTTTATCCACAAGTTCCGTGAGTTACAAATCTTGTCCCAGCAATGGGTTAAATTGCATGGTGATGCAGAACACCATCGTGGGAGGATACTTTATAGGAGGATAACTGTGGCAGGGCTTAAGATCCAGATCTATGGACAACGGCCTCTGCAAAGGGCTGCCTCAACCCTTTCGGGGTACCCGCAAGAATGGGGGCATTGCGGTCAATTCTATTCCCACTTGAGGAGTGGCACCCCTCGAGGAAATTATAGCCTGGTTAACAACACAGCATTCGCAGGGGATTCTGACTAATGGACAATTCTTCTGGGATTGGTATATTTTGATGGGCGTCTTTGGGATGAAAAACCTCTTCCTAGCTAATTTATCTATTACGGGTTGCCTCCCCGTAGTAGCATAATATTTGTAGGCATGAATATATAATGAGTCGGAGGTAATAGGCTTGAGATTGTCTGTGCAGGATTTCGACTCTTGTTGATAGAAGAGCATCGCCAAGCGCTGAAAACCATGTTGTGACCAAAATGGGCCCAGGATTGCACAAAGCCTCCATTCATGGAGGTCCCAGGGACTTCTTGCTGTCCGGTTCTAAGCCGGCTTAAGCACTTCAGTGTAGACTTGAGAAGATATGTGATCCCCATCCTGCACTGGTATCCGGGATCATTGCTTTTCCTGAGGCGAAACAAATTTCAATGATTTAAAGAACATGAAAATTGGAACTTGGAATGTTACGACATTAAAAAATGACTATCGTATCGACATTTTGACTGACGAATTCAGACGATTCGAACTAGATCTATTAGGAGTTTCAGAAACTCATATCCCAGGGGTAGGAAGCATGAAAATAGGTGATATAGAATTTGTTTACTCAGGCAGGAAGGATGGGTTACATAGACAGGGAGTAGGGCTCATGATGAATAAGGAAGCTGCTAAGTCTTGTTTAGGCTGGGAAGGTATTAATAATAGAATACTAATTGCTCATTTTATGACTAGAAAGTTCAAGGTATCAGTTATAGTAGTATACGCCCCTGTAGAAACGACTGATGGAGATACTAGTGACTCAGATGAATTCTGCTTACAGTTACAGTATAAAATAGACAAGGTCCCAGACAGAAATATGATTTTTGTGCTGGGGGATTTCAACACCCAGGTTGGTAGATATAAGGATAGATGGTCTCCTAACTTAGGTAAATTTGGTGTAGGAAAAGTAAACAGTAATGGATACAGACTTTTTCAATTTTGTAGGTATAATAATCTAGTTATAACCACTACGGTGTGTGGTCATAAAATGGCTCATAAGCTAACAGGGTATTCACGTGATGATAAGACAGCAAACCTTGTTGACTATGTTACAGTAAACCGAAGACTGACAGGATCAATACATTATACTAGGGTATGTAGAAGTCCTGTTATTGATGTTGAAAGTAAAGGTTACCGTCTAGTAGTGTCTAAGGTTAATTTAAAGCTGAAATTTCGGAAGGGTAACTACCTCCTGGGAAGTTATGATGTTGGTAGACTCCAGGATGAGAATTTGAGAGAAACTTTCCAGGAACAGTTGAATACTAAATTTTAGAGTTTAATATTTGATAATGTGGAAGATGGTTGGAATAGTTTTAGAAAAAAATTTGTGAAGTTGCTGAAGGTGTATTAGGGAAGAAAGCGAGAACTGCTGCTAAGATTATTAGTGAAAAAGCTTTAAGTTTAATAGAAAGGAGAAAGGACTTGTACAAGAATTATCTGAGTGATAGATCATATGAAAACAAAAGAAATGTAAAGAAAGTGGAGAAAGCAATGTAAGGAGGTGTGAAGTGGGGGCCATGGATAAAATTGCCGAGGATTTAGAAGATGCAGCTAGACGGCATAATAGTAAAATATTGTACTGGCACGTTAACAAATTGAGAGGTAGTAGTCAATCCGGACTTGTCCCAGTTAAAGATAGGAATGGGGTGCTAATTAGCGATAAGACAAAAGCTAAAGCGAGATGGGCCGAACATTTTGAGAATTTGCTTAACCGAGATAGAGTTGCAGGAAAAAATATAGAGGAAAATGAAAAAGTTTGTGATACCTTGGATGTGAAGGAAGATTTGTTTTGTGAGGAGGAATTAGAAACAGTTTTAAAAGGATTAAAGAATAATAAGGCTCCAGGTGCTGATAGGGTAGTAAATGAGTTTCTTAAATATGGTGGCTCTGAGGTTAGAAATAAGTTATTGGAGATTATGAATATGATTTTTGAGAAAGGGGAGGTACCTAATGACTTTAGGAAAACCTTAATTAAGCCACTGTATAAGAAAGGTGATAAGAGTGAGTGTGTTAATTATCGAGGCATTAGTCTGGTTTCTGTTGGTAGCAAATTACTTAGTAATATGATACATTTTAGACTGACAGATGCTGTAGCCACAGTTTTAAGAGAAGAACAGTGTGGTTTTAGAAAAGGTAGAGGATGTGTTGACCAAATTTTCACTCTTAGGTTAATAATTGAGAATTGCCTAAGTTTTCAAACACCTTTGGTCCTCAGTTTTATAGATTATGAGCAAGCGTTCGATTCTGTTGATAGAGGAGCTTTAGTAAAGGTTTTATCCTTGTATGGTATACCAGACAAATGCATTAAAGTGATTAGTGCTATGTACGAGAATAACACTGCTGCGGTTAAGGTAGGAAATGAGGTTAGCAGCTGGTTTGGTATTAAATCAGGAGTTAAGCAGGGTTGTGTTCTATCCCCCTTTATATGGATTATTTTGATGGACTTTGTTTTAAGGAGCACAGGAAAGGCAATGGGAGACCACGGAATCAAATGTGGAGGAAAAAGTCTCCTGGACTTGGATTATGCTGATGATTTAAGCATCCTAGATGAAAGTGTGAGCAAAATGAATGAAGTTTTTGAGGTTTTGCGAGTTCAGGGTGCTAGTATTGGTTTGAAAATTAATGTTAGGAAGACCAAGTCACTAAGGCTAGGAATAAGTGAAGATGAAAAGGTGACGTTGGGTAATGAAAAGATTGATCAGGTGGGCAGTTTCACTTACCTTGGTAGTATTATTAGTAAAGATGGTGGGAGCAGTGAAGATGTTAAAAATAGAATAGCCAAGGCTCAGGGTGTTTTTTCACAGTTAAAAAAAGTCTGGAAGAATAGGAAGATAAGTCTGCAAACCAAGATTAGAATCTTAGAAGCTACAGTGATGACAGTGGTCAAATATGGCTCTGAAGCATGGACGCTCCGAAAAGCGGATGAAGATTTGCTAGATGTTATATTCTGGGTACCCGGCTGACTGACCGTATTTCAAACAATAGGCTATACGAAAAATGTGGTTCAATACCGCTTTCTAGGTCTATAATGAAAGAAAGGTTGAGGTGGTTAGGGCATGTTGTTCGGATGAAGGATGACAGATTGCCGAAGATTGTTCTTTTCGGCCAACCATCTAGGGCTAAACGGAAAGCAGGTCGTCCCCGTCTGGGTTGGGAGGACGTCTTAAAGAAAGATTTAAAGGAAATGGGAACTTCGTGGGCGGGTGTAAAAAGAGAGGCTTTGAATAGATTGGGGTGGAGGAGGAGCGTGCGTAGCTGTGTTGGCCTCAGGCGGCTTGGTGCTGCGATGAGTTGTTAGTAGTAGTAGTAGTAGTATACAGATAAGTTTGTCATACCTATAATACTGATTACTTGATCTTCATTGATGATTGATGGGAATGCATGGTTGTGCTCTTACAAAATACAAAATAATTCTTAAAAATCAGCAGAGTCTTTTAAAAAACATAAATATGTTTTTTAGAAAAGTGTTCATACAAAATAAGTCTTATGAAAATACACCCTATAAGGCTAAATCTTCTTTCTTAAGAAAATGAAAATGGAATCTAAAACAGGCTTCTTTTGGCTACCAAATGCACTTTTCACATTCAGAATATATTATATAAAATACACAATACAACATTCACACATAATTCAAGACATTATATTTTTTTCATCTCTTTTTTCATAATTTTTTTCGATTTTTTTACTCTTTTTTTCATTATGTTTTCTTCACTTTTTTCTCTTCTTTCATTTTTTTCTTTTTTTCTTCATTATTTTTCGTCATCAAAAAACATTTTTTTCTAATTAAGTTTTAAAAAATACAAAATAGTTCTTACATAATACAAAATATTTCTCATAGTTCTCATAAAATACAAATATTTCTTACCACAAAGAAAATATTTTTTACAAAATAAGAAACAATTCCCACAAAATACCAAATAGTTTTTACAAAACAAACAATAATTCGTCCAAAATACGAATAGTACTTACAAAAGTAGATTTAGCACTTACATTAAAGATCTGATAACATCCAAAATAGTTCTTACATTATATTAATAATTATTATAGAATACAAAATAGTTCTTACAATTACAAAATATATCATTCAAAATCTCAATAATGCTCTTATTGAACATAAATAGTTCTTAGAAAATACAAAATAGTTACAAAAAATGCAAAATAATTTTTAGAAATATAAAATATTTCTTACAAAATTGAAAATAGTTCTTACAAAACACAATATTTCTTACAAAACACATGCATCAAAATTCAATATAATTCTTACAAAACATAAAAAGTTCTCACAAAATCCAAAATAGATCATACAAAGTAGTTTACAAGTAGTTGTATACAAAGTAGTATACAAAATAGTTCAGAAAAAGTACTTGAAAGGGTTACAGTAGAGCATGCAAGAGGCATCCCAAGGTCAGAGCGCATAAGAAATGAGCGTTATGGTCGACGTGATAGAGGAGGAGATCGTGACTACTATGATAGAAGATAGGACTATCTCTAATCGGAATCGGAAACAAATAAGGGTCCATATCCGGAGAGTCAAGGGGCATGGGATATATAACAGTTTTTCTTCTCAGCCTTATTGGCTCCATTGCCCCCTCAAACGAAGCCCCTGAAGACCCCTACAAACAATTCATCGCAGTACAAAGCCACCTGATCCCGCCAAAACTCCAATTTTCTTCCCCCCTCCCCCTTCTATTCGAAGTTTCATGTATTGCTCTCTCATTAAACTCCCACTTCCTCTAAACCTGTTTCTATGTTTGTCTATCTGGTTTGAGGACGTCCTCTTTCGTTTGGTTTCAGTTGGATTGACAATTTTATGGTAGGCTGATCATCCTTCATTCATAAAATGTGTATGAACCACCTTTGCCTTTCTTTTATTATAGATCTAGACATTGGAGTCGAACCATAGTTCCCACTGACTTTAGAGCTTCTGTTGCCATTATTGACCTTTTACGAAAAAATATATTCAAATCACCATTTCAGATTCCGGAAGGTAACCTTTCCACCTCCAAATGTGCTCCGATTTAAAGTTTTTCCTTCTCCACACGGACTATCTCTAATCGGAACTATCCCACGTCCAAAACTGCTGATTTATAGGGAAACTTTTTGAAGTTTTCAAATAGCCATTGTGTAAAATAATAAGAGAAATAACAAAAGCGATATTTGGGAAATATGTCATCGAAGTCCCTTTAAAATCGGTTTCAGCATAAAATTTCGTGCTCCTTAGACTCCAAATCCATTTTTCATCGTAGATTCGCTTCAGTTTTAGCCCATCTGGAGGTACAATGTTGGTACAATACATGTTGGTACAATGTATTATTTTCATACCAGGGCCCTTCGAATCGAAGGAGTAGTCGTAAAAACTTCGAAAAAGGCTCATTCGATTGGAAATTGGAATGCCTAGTGCCCTTTTAAATAATCTAATTTGATTGGAAGGCAACTAACACCCCTTCCAAGCCCTCCATTTCCCCTAATACACAGAATCAAAATTTTGAGATAGCCATTTTGTTCAGCATAGTTGATTTCCAGATAGAAATTGTGTTTTTGAGGACACTCCACCAGATCCCTTAGGGCAAGGTGTAAGTTATGCCCTGGGGGTATGTCAGGTTTTTATAGAACGCGTTGTCATGGAAACTTCAAAAAAGGGCATATTCGATTGGAAATTGAAATGGCTAGTGCCTTTTTTCATAGTCGAAGGGATTGGAAGGCAACTAAGACCCCTTCCCCGCCAACCATTTCCTCAAACACATCCAGACAAAATTTTGAGATAGCTATTTTGCTCAGCGCAGTTGAAAGGTCCGGAAATTATATCTTTGAGCTAGAAACTCCTCCCACAGTCTTCAGGGCAAGGGTTAAAAGTTATGCCCTGAAGGCATATAAGGTTTTTATTGAAAACTTTGTGGTAGAAACTTGAAAAAAGGCTCATTCAATTAGAAATTCAAAGGGCTGGTGTCCTTTTTAATAGTTAAAAGTGATTGGAAGGAAACTAACCCCCATCTCACTTCAACCATTTCCCCAAACACAAGCAATCAAAATTTTGAGATAGCCATGTCAACGTAGTTGAAACTTCTGGAAATTAGGTCTTTGAGAATGACAACCACCCAAAACCCTCAGGGCAAGGGTTGTAAGTTATGCCCTGGGGGCATATAAGGTGTTTTATAGAAAGTGTTTTCGTAGAAAAATCAAAAAGGCTCATTCAATTGGAAATTCAAAGGGCTAGTGTCCTTTTTAGTAGTCGGAAGTGATTGGAGGGGAACTAACCCCCCTCTCACACACCATTTCCTAAAAAAATCCAATCAAAATTTTAAGATAGACATTTTGTTCAACGTAGTTGAAAGGTCCGGAAATTATGTCTTTGAGGATGAAACTCCCCCTACAGCCCGTAAAGCAACGTTAGTAAGTTATGCTCTAGGGGCATATAAGGTTTTTATGGAAAGTTTTGTCGTAAAATTTCAAAAACGGCTCACCCGATTGGAAATCGAAAGGGCTAGTGCCCTTTTATATAGTTGAAAGTAATTGGAGGGCAACTGACTGCCCTCTCGCGTCCACTATTTCCACAAACACATTAAATCAAAATTTTCAGATATACATTTTGTTCAACATAGCTAAAAGTTCTGGAAATTAGATATTTTAACATAATAGCCTCCTCAGAGCCCTCAGGGCAAGGGTTGTAAGTTATACCCTGAGGGCATATTAAATTGTTATAGAAAGTGTTGTTTTAGAAACTTCAAGAAAAGCTCCTTTGATTGAAAATTGAAATGGCTAGTGTCCTTTTTAATAGACAAAAGTGAATGGAGAGCAACTACCCCCCTCTCACGCCCACCATTTCCCCAAACACATCCAATTAAAACTTTGAAATAGGCATTTTCTTCAACGTAGTTGAAAGTTCTGGTATTTCTGATTTTGAAGATGACAAATATCCAAAACCCCTCAGGGCAAGAGTTGTAAGTTATGCCCTGGGGGCATATAAGGTATTTTATAGAAAGTGTTTTCGTAGACACTTTCCAAAAGGGCTCCTTCAATTGGAAATTGAAAGGACTAGTGGCCTTTTTAATAGTCGAAAGTGATTAGAGGGCAACTAGCCCCCTCTCTCACCCACTATTTGCCCAAACACATCCCATCAAATTGTTTAGATAATCATTGTGTTCCATGTTGATGAGAGTTCTATAAATTCGGTTTTTGAGGATGACAAACCACCCCCCCCCCCCCACAGCCTTCAAGGCAATGTTTTTAAGGTATGCCCTGGGGGCACATAATGTTTTTATAGAAAATATTGTCATAGAAACTTAAAAAAAGACTCATTCAACTAGAAATTGAAAGGGCTAGTGACCTTTTTAATAGGCCAGTCGAAACAGATTGGAGAGCAACTAACTCCCCTTTCAATCCCACCATTTCCCAAAACACATCCAATCAAAATTTTGAGTAGCCATTTTGTTTAATGTAGTTGAAAGTTCTGGATCTTATGTCTTTGAGGACGATACCCCCCCCCTCCCCACACA
The DNA here is from genome assembly GCF_049724085.1 of Artemia sp. Qi Xiang Cuo. NCBI lineage: Eukaryota > Metazoa > Arthropoda > Branchiopoda > Anostraca > Artemiidae > Artemia > Artemia sp. Qi Xiang Cuo. Next base: position 38,617,819 of record NC_142803.1, on the reverse strand, counting down.
CCCCGCGGGGCAAGGGTTGTAAGTTATGCCCTGGAGGCATATGAGGTTTTTTATAGAGAGCGTTGTCATAGAAACTTCGAAATTTTCGAAACTTCGAACGGCTAGTGCCCTTTTTGATGGTCAAAAGTGAATGGAAGAAAACAAACACCCCTCTCACGCCCACCATTTCCCCAAAAAAAATCGAATAAAGATTTTGAGATAGCTATTTTGTTCAAAGTAATTGAAAAGTCCCGATATTATATCTTTGAGGATAACACAGCCCTCAGCACAAGGGTTGTAAGTTATGTCCTGGGGGCATATCAGGTTTTATAGAAGGCGTTGTCGTAGACACTTCGAAAAGGGCTCTTTCGATTGTAAATTGAAAGCGCTAGTACCCTATTTACTAGTCGACAGTGATTGAAGGGCAACTAACGCCCCTCTCACGCCTACCATATCCCAAAACACATCCAATCAAAATTTTGAGATAGACATTTGGTTCAACGTATTCGAAAGTTCTGGAGATTAGGTCTTTGCTAGCGTTGTCGTAGAAACTTCAAATATGACTCATTCAATCGGAAACAAAGAGGGCTAGTGCCCTTATTAATAGTCAAAAGTTATATTAATAGTCCTTATTAATATTCTTTCTTTGGCCACCTGGTCTCCGTTTCTAAGTTGGAAGGGGGTTGCAGGAGAGGACACTGCAGGATATGGTTATAACTGGTTGTTTTAGTGTGTATCCCAGGAATTTCAGCTGTTGTTGTTTTATGATTACCAAGAGAGGGGCCTTCTTGACACAATGCCTTTGAACCTGAACGTTTGAGATATGAAACCATTTACTGACCTGGAGTATGTGTCTCATGCAGCAATGCTTGAATACTTCTAGTGAACTTGTTTCTTTGGCCTTTAAAAGCCAAATTTCACAGGAGCATAATGGTTTTGCCTTCTAGTTTGATATCTGGGTGGTTTGGGGCGTTTGCTTTCATGACTTTTGTTTTAGACTTGCTGATCATGAGGCTAATTTTCTTTGACATAGGGGAGACTGGGGCACCTCCGTGCACTTTTTAATCAAAGTTACCTGCTTCGGCTTGTGCGCGCTATCGGGACTTCTTATTTGGCACCAGCATAGCTTAGCCACTTGGACAGAGCCTGGACAGAGTTAAAGCGAAAATATGCAAGCGCTGCTAAGTAGTTGACGTTTTCCCTGGGTCCACAAAATGTCCGAAACTGCCCCTATATAGGGGCAGCTTTGCACAGGTGTGGGGGTAGCTCCGGACATGCTTTCAGATACTGTATTCTTCAGATATAGGATACAAAAGTAAATAGAAAAGAAAAAAGGTTCATAGTTATCAAACTTAAATCACTCAGCGGATATGATCCAACCAAAGACCTGCAAAAACATAAGTAGCTTGGACCCGAGCAGTTCCACCGTGTCGAGTCACCTCCAGCTTCTTCACGACATCTTCAAACGACACCGATGCCTTGTCTTCAATATCAGAAAAGTGAAATCGATCAGAGTCTTTCTTTCTCCGTAGAAAAGAAACCTGAAACTCCCTGTTCATAATATCAGTCTCCAAGATCTTTGCTGCATAAAGAACAAAATCTTTCTTAAGCTGAAACCTCACTAGCACAAATTCGTCAACCTTGATCTCTTCTGGAATGAATGAAACTTCACTTTCAGTTTCAGGTATTTCACAGTCTGACCCTGCATGGAGGCTTTCATCTGAAGAGTCATGGAAAGAGATTTCCGAAGGGGAGGAAGGTTCTCTTATCGTTGACAACTCTTGCTCCTTGCTCTTTGCCAGTTTTACTCTTTTCCTACCAGTCTTCTTTGCTGACTTTGCTTGTGCTCTTTTCTCCAGATCTTCGTTCTCTGGCGTATCCGTTAAAATTCTCGTTTTGCCAACTCGAGCCCTATTCACAGTTAGCTTTCTTGGTTTAGCCTTCGGGAATGGAAAAATGTCTTCTGGATTGACATCATGTTTGGGCCCTGGTGGTTGCTCTAAGGCCGAGGACTTCAGGACAGGGTCAGCAACTGCTTCCAAAGTATTCCTAGACTCTACCCTATCAGTTACTTCTCCAGCGGTGTTTGGTCTGTCTGAGACATTAGCGGCGATGAAGTCTGCATCAGTGAACGCTGATCTTGAGAATGGCCATATTCCTGGTTTTGAAAAGCCCGATGTGATGTTTTTCGGAGTAAACGCTAGGGGATAAGCTTGACCAACTAGGTTTGCGGTGTGAGTTATTTGAAATCTTTCGTGTGGATGGTTTGTTTGCCACTCGCCGAACTTAGCCCTCAGATACGCCTTGAACGGGCCATAGACAGATATATCTAAGGGCTGCATTTTGTGGCTGCAGTGTGGCGGAAATGTGAGAAGCACTACTCCATTCTCTTTTGCATATAGAACTGCCTCCAAATAAATATGGCTTTCATGGTTATCGAGGATGAGCAACACCGGATTCTCCTTGTCGCATCGAGTGTGCTTGACGAAGTGCTTCATAACTTCTAAGAAGTTCGGTCCAGTCATCCAACCAGACTGGAAAGCTAACCCAAGGCTACCAGGTGGTGCTCCATGGAGCATGTGTTCTCTGAAGTGCACGCGTGGGAACACAAACGCTGGGGGGACGGTGTTCCCGATGGCATTAACGATGCAACACACTGTAACTAACTCCCCCGCTCAGCAGCAACGGCCTTGCCCACTTGCTTTATACCAGATTTCGCTATGACTTTAGGGCTATCCATGACAGTTGTTACTCCGGTTTCGTCTAGGTTGTACACTCGTTCAGGTGTGAAGCGGTGCCGATTGTATAAAGCTTCAAGATTATTCATGAACGAGTTTACATTGAAGGGATTGAATCCTGAAGCCCTGGCCAGGCTGGTGTTCTCAGGTTTCCGAAGACTCAGCTCTGGATGACGCTTCATAAATCCATATGACCAGTCATATGTGGCGGTACACTTTTCATCCCAGTTCTTGGGATAAGAGACCCTCAGCTTCACTGCATATTGATATGCCAGCTTCTGAGTTTGTGCTAAAGTCAAACCATAGTGAAGTTCGCAGGAACGAAGAAGGTAAGTCTTAAGTTTTTCCTCTTGATCGTCAGTGAAAACCTGACGGGTGGAATACTTTCCTCGTTTCAAATTGGCTGATCTGGCTATTCCTTCATCCACACTAGTCTCGTTGGCTGATTTTGACTTCTTCAAGCGATCAAATAATGTTGAAGCAGCTCTTCCATGGGTCTTGGCCGCTTTTCTGACCGAATCTCCATCTTGTATGGCTTTTAGCCCTTGTTTGATAGCTTCTTCGTTTGGCTCGGACTTAGTAGGGATATAATTTCGCACCATTTCTGGAAAGAAAAATGCCGCCTTAATTAAAACTCATTTATTAAGCACTTACTATGTGATATAATAATAATAATTTATTTTTAACCCGCGTCATAACAAGTTATTAAACTTGTGTATTAACACAAGTAAAAAAAAAAAAAAGACAAAAGATAAAATGAAATAAAGTACACAACAATTAAATTAACCCAAACGACGGACAAAAGCATGTTTAGGCGAAAAACGACAAAAAGCTGAAACCGACAGCCTTCCATGCAGCACGGCCAACTTTGCTGTTATATCAGGGACTTCAAACTTACGAGTTATCTTACCATTACTATGCCAGGGGGGGAGATAAAGTAAAAATTTACAATATCTGAAGTAAAAAGACCGGATCTGCTTAACATCTTTTTTCTTAAGAAGGGGATAAAGACCAGAAAGATAAAGGACAGAATGATCACAGAATGTAGAATATAGCCTACCCAATGCACGTCTATTATACTTCCCTCGATTGGCAACAATCTTAGAATATCCCATTTGAATTTTCTTTTGAACATCACGAACAGTGCACTGCCGTAGGCTAGAAATTGAATTAGTAACAGTAATACCCAACCACCGAAAGGCGGAAACAGAGGGTATAGAAAAACCGCGACAAACTAAGGGAACATTAGAGGAAGTCGGACCATTAAAAACTAGAAACTCGCATTTCTCAACATTAAGAGAAAGACCAATTTTAGAAAATAAACGTGAAACTTTTGAGACCATAAAAGAGAGACCTTGCTTAGTTTTACATAAAAGTAGAAGATCATCCTCATAAGCAAGATAAGAAACATCTGAAAGTCCAATGAAATATTTTGATCTAATTTCATCTAATATACCAGAAATACACATTTTGAATATACTAGGTGATAAAACCCCTCCCTGTTTCACACCCCGACGTACACGGACAAACGGAGGTCCAGATTTATTTATTCGGAGGAAAGAATTCTCATACCAAAAACGAAGAAGAAAAATAACTGAAAGATTTACACCATTATTAAAAAAGGAGAAAAAAGCTTGACTATGGACTACACTGTCAAAAGCTTTAGAAAGGTCCAAAGTGCACATATACAGTGGCGACCCCTCAGCCAGGCTATTCTTAAGGGCGGAAGAAAGAACACGGTGTGCATGTTGACAACCAATACCAGATTGAAACCCAAATTGATTCGATCCGAAATTTATATTTTCATTTAAATGAGGAAGTAAAATATATTCGAGGATTTTACTCAAGTTACACGCAGTGGTTATAGGGCGATAAGATGAACAATGAGAAGGGAGTTTTCATCGTTTTAATATTGAAGTGACAGTTCCACAAAGAAAGCTATCCGGAACCAGCGAAGATGTTAAACACATTTGGAACAACAACTGCAAATGAAATAAAAGAACAACACACTTTGGATTTATATTATTTGCACTAATACCATCAATATCAACGGATGAAGATTTCAGTTGCTTAATTGCACTTTCAACAGCAGCTACTGATACTGGAATAATATGGCCCTGATGAAGCGAAGGCTGAAGAATTTTAGAAAGTAACCGAGAATAATGTGACTGCACGAAAAAGTTAATTTTGGAAAAAATTGACGAATAATAATCATACCAAGCTGAACTAGAAATCGAATCACTTTTATGAAGATCACTTTTATCCAGCTTCTCAGAATTAATCAATTTAGACCAATCATTCTTAGATGTTGGAAATTCCATACCCTTATAACGAATGGATTTAAGGTACTTTTTATATTCATTCTTTGTTTTCTGCTTTATATCCGCAACAGACCCCGACGCAGGTCTACCACAATCAACCCAAATTCGCAACCAAAGTTTTGCCTTATTTTTATAATTCTTTGATTCAGGATCGTCAGCCCATATAGATTTTCGCGTTTTAATACGAATACGCTCTTCGAGAACCGCAATTTTTTCAGCTTCTTTCATACATCTAACTATATCATCAATCCTTCCTTTCCTGTTAAAAATGAAAGAAAAAAACACCAATGGCTGCTCAAATCATCGGGGCACCTCCGGAAAGTGTCCAAACCTGCCCCAAAAAAATTGTCCGGAGGTGCCCCTAAGGAGCCTTTCAGAAGAAAAGAGTCATAACCAAAGAACACCAAGAGTTACGTCAATCTTATGTAGAGGAAGCATATTTGGGTTCGTTTTGCTTGTTCCTAGAACATTACATTAAATGTATCTATAAAACTTACCTCTCTATTTCACTTTTATCATCACGCGAAACAATTGGCAGCTGTATCTTTAAAGTCTTATTACCGACTGACTCACTGCTATGCTATTTGATGGAAGTGCCATCTTGCCTCCAAGATGAACAGTAAAATGGCACATCTTTGTGATTTTTTCCAATTTTTCCGCTAGATAGCAAAGCCAACAGGTTCGATGTCTGGAGGTGCCCCGTGTGCGGAGGTACCCCAGTCTCCCCTACAGGAGACGTTGTTGACAATGTTTTGGAGCTCAGCAAACAAGCTTCTCATGAGACCCACATTGTCTGCAAAGTCAAGGTCTGTCAGGGTGATTGGGCTGTCTTCTGTCTGATCAACAACAAACCCTTTGTGTGCAAAGTGAATTCATGTATATCCAGTCTATTATGTAATTGAACAGAGCTGGCAAAAGGGGGCACCCCTGTTTGACCCCTGACTCAATGTCAAATTTACGGTTGGCAGTTTGGACTCTTGTAACTATAGAATCATATGCTCCTTTAAGTATCTTGATAAGTTCTGCTGGGAAACCGTCTTCCATTATGATCTTCTAAAGCTTGATCCTGATAAGAGAGTTAAAAGCGGCAATAAAATTGATGAAGATAATCAAAGCAAGCAGTTGAAATCTCTTGCTGAGGTAGAGGGTAAGAATATGTTCTTGGCAGACCTTGCCAGGTCTGAAACCCGATTGTTCTGGTCTTGTCAACTGGTGTTGGGCATCCTTGAAACAGTTGAGGATGATTATACAAAAGACTTTCATGCTGTGGTATATTAGTGATATACCTTGGTAGTTCAAGCAGACAGCCTTGTCTCCCTTTTTATATACTGGTATAAGTACTGAGAGTTTCCAATCTTTTGAGAATTTCTTTGTCGTCCATACCTCAACTCTTTTTTTTGACTGAATGACTGAAAAAAGCCTTTAAAGGCCAAATTTCACAGGCGCACAGCAGGATCGATTGAACAGTTGCCTTGTAGACGTTCATCTTCGTTTTGATGCTAATTTCATGTATATTCCAAAGCGACTTCTTCATGCTTGTGATGACACCCCATACCTTTCCTATTTGAGCTCTAACGTCAGCTTCTGCACCTCCATTCGGTGTTAGGATAGAACCAAGGTAGGAAAACTCTTCAACAGTCTCGGTGGTTTCGCCCTCTAGTTTGATATCTGGGTGGTTTGGGGCGTTTGCTTTCATGATTTTTGTTTTAGATTTGCTGATCATGAGGCCAGTTTTCTTTGATGTACAGGAGACATCGTTGACTATCTTTTGGAGCTCAGCCGACGAGTTACTCATTAGACACACGTCGTCTGCGAAGTCAAGGTCTGTCAGGGTGATCAGGTTGTCTTCTTTCTGACCGACGACAAAGCCTTTGTGAGTGCAAAGCAAATTCGTCATTATCCCGTCTATTATGTAATTGAGTAGAACTGGTGAAAGGGGGCACCCCTGTTTGACCCCTGACACAACGTCAAATTCCGTTGTTTCGCCGTCGGCAGTTCGGACTCTTGTGATTGTAGACTCATAGTCTCCTTTGAGTATCTCAATCAGCTCTGCTGGGACACCGTCTTCCTAGAAAGTCTTTCAGCTGACATAATAGTGTGGGGGATAACTTATGCATCTCTTCTGAGATGCAATCCTCTCCGGGGGTTTTGTTATTTTTCATGTTTTTCAGAGCCCGCAGAATAGCAGAAAATGACGGTGGCTGTAGATCTATCTGGTAGTGCTCCTTCGATACACTCTGAACATCGGGTAGATCGCACGAAGCTTCTGTGGGATTAAGTAGCTCACAGAAATGTTCTTTTCATCTCTCAAGGCGGTCTTTTCCGTCTGAATAAGGTTGCCCGTTTTGTCTTTCAGGGAGTCTGTGGAGATAGGTGACTTGCCTGTTGTTTCCCTCAGTAGCTTGAATGTTTTCCTTAGATTGTACGATTCTGCTGGTTGTTGCATATCAGAACACATTTGCGACCAGTGTTTCTCCCTGTCGCAACGAGCAGACTGCTTTACCAGATTGCGAGCATTTTTAGGACTTCTTTAGGTCCACTGAGAGGGGTTGTTTCTTTTCCACTATCTCAATTGTTTTTTCCAATATCCGGAGCCTTTGTTTCCTCTGGTGTGACCATGAACCTCTTCACCAGCCTCTTATGTCAGGACTTTCAGGTTGGACCATCGGTCTTCGATATCAGTGTAATCGACAAGGGCTTAAAATTGGTTGTTAAACTGTAGCTCGAAACCAGCCTTGATCTGTGGACTAATTAGTTTTGATACATCAAACCGATTGGTTTTTATCTTCTTTTTGTGGGTGCTTAGTCTTTGAATGAATTTAAAAATGAGAAAAAAGTGATCGGAGCCGTTTATTGAGCCTGTATCTGCGCCTCTGTAGACTCTTACATCCAGACATGAGTTCCTCCAACGTCTTTTGACGAGGAAGTGGTCGATATGGGCTTTGGTGACCCCGTCGTTAGATCTCCAGGTCACAAGATGGTGCTTCTTGTGCTCGAACTGGGTGTTAACTAGACATAAGTTATTGTATTTGGCAAGCTGTAGCAACCTCTCGCCCTTTGAGCATCTATCTCCAATGGTATGGCTTCCGATTACTCCTTCGGTGTTTGCATTTAGTTTACTGACCCTTGCGTTAAAGTCACCAGCGACAAATAGCATGTCGCGGCCTGGGACAGAGTCGAGTATTCTCTGCAGCTCAAAGTAGAATGCATCTTTGGCATCATCAGGGCTATCTCTGATAGGCGCGTAGACAGAAAAAAACAAAAAACGTTACTAATCCGGCCTTTCAGTCTCAGGGTAGAAATTCTTGCTGACACGGGTTGCCAAGAGATGACAGATAAAGCAGCAATTGGGTCCAGAAGGAATCCGACTCCGTGGAGGCCGCTCCCATCAGTCGGTCCAGAGTTGTAAAACTTAAATGTTTCTGAATCCGTGAGGTTAATTGATTTCGTTAGTATGTCGTTCAATCTAGTCTCAGAAAGGCAACATACTTTGAGACCATACTTTTTCATTTCATTAGGAAGGAGCATCTAAGTTGACTCGGCCTTGCAACTCCTTACATTCCAAGAACCAACTTTAACTTTAAGGCGGGGATGATTAGCCCACTTTTTGAATCAAGAATCATTCGAACCTGATCCGCGTCGGCTACTGCGGACGCCGTAGTATTGATCGCTATATCTGAATCTTCTGTATCCATTGGTGTTTCAAGGAAATTTTCTTGACAAAATTTCTCTATTCAGAAATGAATAGTCCTGAAATGTCTCTTTAACCATTGTTTGATTTTCACTACTTCAGTGATTTTTGGTATATTGTTCAGTTCATACACTAACATAATTTTTTTGCGAGGGGAGAAGGAAATTATAGTGGTCAGAACTTAAAAAAAAATCGGATGAAATGGAGAGAAAAGGAAATTATCTTGACAACTGGGAAAAATAAAGATTTTGGACCGCAGTGCCTCAAGGTTCCACTCCGTTCGTTCTTATTTTAATTAGGGCATTTTTACAGCTACCACAATGCGCTTTTGATACCTGGGAGAATACAAATGCTTCCAACTTCCCTTCAGCTTCTCCCAGTAAAAGGCGGGGCTTAAAAAAACTATAGTTGTATATGGTTAAACTTTCAAGCTTGCAATCAAACATAACAAGGTTTATTCGTAGAAATAATATTTAACAAAATGTTTACTCATTAGATCTTTCCTTATAAAACGAACCATTAAGACGGACATGACCTGACAGGTGAATGTCTTTGACCCTGAGAAAGTGGTAGTTCTTTCTGGTAGGACTAAGCCATCTGACCCGAACTATGGACCAGCAAGATTTTTTAGCGCAAAGCATAATATTCATATGATACATGTTCAAGATGAATCGCAGATCACAGCCGTTGAATCGCAGAACATTGTTAAGCTATTATATGACCGAGCACTGGATGCGATACCATAATAAACGACTTTAGATCGTATGAATTTACATCTTCATCTTTACTTCCTGTGATTATTTTAAAAATGTCTCTTTGTGTTGCTATTTTCAACTTTGCTATATCTTCCTCGCCCTTATAGTATTCATTTTTAATAAATATGTCGTCCCCTGGATGCATTCCACCATGTAATGAATCATAAAAAGTGTATCCTTTGGACTTGAAAAACGTATGATGTACTTTTATTTCTTCTTCTGACTTGCCAGCCATTTCTATCATAAAAACGGCAACATCGACTTTTTCAAAAGGTAGTGTTTTCAGAACATCAAGCTCAACACCCTCTATATCTAATACAAATAAATCTATCTTTGTTATATTGGCTGCTAAAAGGGCTGTGTATATAGGTATACATTGTACTTCAAGGAAATCGACGTCACTCCCATTTATTTCGCTTCTTTGTTCACTTACGAGGTAACCAGTTCCAGGGTTAACATCTGTGAAAAAAAAAATTATAATTTGGGTCAACATTGACTGTCCAAAAAAAAAAAAGTGCATTTGTCATGGTTTTCGGCTAAAGGCCACTCGCACAACAGCGAATCAGTGCAGAAAAAATGTTTTTAGGTTTGATAACGTTTTTCGCTAACTCTCATTAAGAGCTTTCAAGCAACTGAAAGGGGTCAAGCTTTTTTTGTTTAAGTCAACAAAGTTGATCAACAGCAGAAAAGACAAGAATCAATATTTTTAAATGTTTAACATTTTTTTAATGTGTATTGCTATTTTTTAATTATTGCTAATATTTTTAATGTGTATTCACTGTTTACTGATATATTCATTACTTACAATTTCATTATAATCTATTGTATTATTTATATCGAACAGTTCGTAGTGCCGAACTGTAAGCAAGGAGCGATGTGGCTCAATAGTAACCAAAACTACAAAAAACATTATTGTAATATCAATAGATACATCAAAGCATCGACTTATTATGACGGTGAAATTAAAAAAAAATTTTTTAACTGAAAGTAAGGAGTGACATTAAAACTTAAAACAAACAGAAATTATTCCGTATATGAAAGGGGCTCTTATCGCCCCGCTCTTTACGCTAAAGTTTTTTTTTATAGTTTTAAAAAGTAGAGTTGTGAGAAAAAGTCAAACTCTAGCGTAAAGAGCGGGGCGTTGAGGAGGGGACAGCCCCTTTCATTACGGAATAATTTCTGTTCGTTTTAAGTTTTAATCTCACTCCTTACTTTCAGTTAAAAAAAACTAGATTTTTATTTAATTTCTGAACGTTTTTGAACTAATGCAGATTTTGAATTTAGCTCACCGTACATAAATAATCAAAACGAAATTTGCATATTAGTTTTACTTTTTTAACTAATAATAACCTTAATATAACCTAAGTTTGATTTTTGTTCCATTTATTTAGGAATGACTCCTGAATCACAAAGGATGTTTAATTAGCATAATAACCTCTTTTAAAAGTTAAAAAAAAACTTTAGCGTAAGAGCGAGCTATTGAGGAGAGGCAAACTTCCTTATATACATAATATTTTCTGTTCGTTTTAATTTTAATGTTGCTCCTTACTTTCAGTCGAAAATACTTTTTTTTAATTTCTGATTGTTTTTTAAATAATGCTAGAAAATAATGCTCCATGAAAAACAATTTCTCCCCAATGAAAAATTCCGCCATGGAAAGATCCTCCCACGTAATCCTCTCCATCCGAACCCCCTTCCCCACCCTACCAGAAAAAATACCCCCTGAAAACGTCTGTATACTTACCAATAACTAATACTATATGCAAACAATGGGCAAAGTTTATAACTTGCAGCCCTTCCCCCGGGGCCTGTGGAGGATTAAGTCGTCCTCAAAGGCAT
>NC_142803.1:38589928-38605996 GCF_049724085.1 Artemia sp. Qi Xiang Cuo | reverse complement strand
GATTTTAGATGAGATATGAGATATACATTTATTAAAAAAGAAAACAAACACTATTCGCCTTTCGCCTTCCAAGAAAGACAATAAGCTTGAAAGGGCAAGCGAGGTTATCACTCTCAGCTAATTAAAATAACATTCATACCTTGCTACTCAACACACAAGAAAATTATCTGATGAAGGAATAAAGGAAAAAAGAGAGAAAGAGGAAAAGACAAGAAGTAGATAGAAAAAAAAAGAAAAAAGAAAAAAAGCAAGCTAAATCAGGGAAATACCTTAAATAGAATGACAACCTGGAGTGGGCATAACACCAAATTCACTCACGAGATAAAAGAAACTTCTTTGACCGTGACTTGAAGGCCGGAAGACTAGGCGCATTTTTCACACACTCGGGCAATATATTCCAAATCTGGGGACCATAATGGTAAATCATAAAAGATGCTCGAGTGGTGCTCCTAAACTCATGAGTTAAGTCATCAGCTTTTCTTGTATTATGATCATGAAGGTTTCTATTAAAAGTAAAAATATTTTCAAAAGCAGGGGTGAGCAGCTGATTCAAATATTTATACGAGAAAATCGCGACCTGGTAATCTCGAATTTGGGATACATCCATTAACTTATTCTTTTTAAAATGCTCATAAGCAGGAACCTCATCAGAATCATCAAATTCAGATAATAATTTTACAGCTCTATTCTGAAGTTTTTGTACTCTTTTGAAACATGTAACAAAATTAATTGCCCATATATAGCATCCGTAGCTAATATATGGGTAAAATATAGAAAAATAAATCATTTTCAGGATCCTTTTTGGGACTAGATTTTTAATTCTTCGTATCACCCCAAGGCCTCTGCTTAATTTTTCAGCTATTGCACTTGAATGGTTTTTCCACGACAGTTTTTCATCAATTAAAAACCCCAAATACTTCGTTGTTGCTACTCTCTTTATCACATTTTCTTGAACCGTGATATGATCATTTCCAGCACTAGAAGAAAGTCTAGAAAATATCATGAAAAAGGTTTTAGAAAAGTTTAGGGTTAACATATTTTGCTGAGAAAAAGTTAGAAATTCAGAAACTGCATTATGAATTTTATTATATAAAACATCAAGTGAAGGCGCTGCCAGAAAAAAAAAAGTGTCATCTGCAAACAGGATGACACCAGCCTCTGACAGGTAATGTTTCACTCGATCAGTGAAAATAATGAAAAGTAGAGGTCCCAAGATTGACCCTTGTGGGGCCCCACACTCTACTTTATTTTTTGAAGATAAAGATGACCCATTCTGAACTATCTGATACCGATTGTGTAGATACGATGAAAACCACTCCAGACTTGAACCCTTCACCCCACTCGAGTCAAGAGCTTGAATAAGCTCTGAGTGGTCCACCGTATCGAACGCTTTTTTCATATCCAAAAACACAGCCGCGGGTATGAGACCAGCTTCAAATGCATCACTAATCCAATCAACCAATTTCAGAACTACTGTATCCGTATATAGCACTTTTCTGAACCCAAATTGATTTTCCATTAGACTTTTATTCTTTTCAATATAATAACTTAACTGGGCATATACCACTTTCTCATATAACTTAGAGAAAAATGGGAGACTAGATATAGGTCTTCGATTCGATGGGTCATCTTTGTTCCCTCCTTTATGAAGAGGAATCACTCTTGCAATCTTTAGTGCTTCCGGGAAGACTCCAAGATCTAAAGAAAGGTTGATGAGGTGCGTCAACACAGGTAAGACACTCGTTTTTGCGGCCTTTATGAGTTTCAGTGAAAACTCGTCCATCCCGCTAGAGCTTGACTTCATCGTACCCAAGAATCGTGCCACTTCCCGTTCCGAAGACCTTGCAAACTCAAAGGAATTCTGACTTACAGGCTGTCTTTTAACGACAGATCCAAAACTCGCAGATGTGTGTAGTTTAGCCCGCGCTTGATCGCAAAGTTTTTTTCCTTCATTTGCAAAATAACCACACAGAAATTCAGATATGTCTTGAGAATCAGTAAGACGACCTCCTGTTGTCTCCATGACTCTCACCTCCTCCTTACTCTGAAATTTACCCAAAAGTTTATTTATTGTTTTCCATGTATTTTTCATATCCCCTTGATTTTCATGAAATTCATTTTGGAAATAAAGTTTCTGAGCATTCCGTTTTACTGAATTTAAAATATTCCGAAATCTCTTGAATTTTATAAGACTATCATCTGAATGATCCTTTAAATAATTCACGTAAAGTTTTTTTTTCTGATTTATTGAAACTAAAATAGCTTTTGATATCCATGTTTTCTTAGGAAAATTTCTATGAGGGTTTATTCTTCGCAAGGGACATGTTTCATTCATTACATTCGTCACTATCTCACTGAATAGCTCATATGCAGTATTTGGACACTTTTCCTTTATTGCACGCTAGAAATTTGTTTCATCTACCATATGTGCGAAACTCTTTAGGTTTTTATTATTCATTTCACGGTAAAACGAAGTCCTTTCATTTCGTTTATTTTCCTTTGACTGGTTTAGCTTTATTTTACTTATTAAAAGAAGGTGATCCGAGCCGTCGGACACGACCACATCTGCTTGGGATCTTTCAAGCAATCCACCATTAACGAAAAAATTATAAATTAAAGATGCCGAGAGATGCGAAATCCGAGTTGGAATAGTCACAAGAGGAAAACTATCATGTGACACCATCATATTAACAAAATATAAGCTAATCGCTCTTTTTAGTAAATCTATATTAAAATTTCCCATCATAAATTTGTTTTTATTTTCATTATTAATTTTATCTAACAATGGTTCAAATTCATCAAGAAAAAAACTAATATCACATGACGGATTTTTGTAAACTAATCCCAAAATCAAGTTCCTTTCTCCTTCATTTTTTATTTCAATGAAAAGTGTTTCGATCCCACCTTCAAGCCACTGGGAAAGGTCATCCCTAACCCAATATTGGGTACCTTCACTAATCAAAAGGCCTAGACCGCCCCGCTCCATGGTTGTCCGTTCTCTTCGCTCGCAAATATATCCTGGGAAAGAAAAATCCCATGGAAGTGACTTGCTAGAAACAAATGTCTCACAAAGGCCTACAATACACGGTTTCTTATCTAGCGAACTTAAAATCTCACATAAAGAAGAATATGCCGTTCTTAGACCTTGACAATTCCAGAAAACGATCGCTCTTTCTGCACTCGCAGGATTTGAATAGTCATAAAGATTATTTGGATTCACATAATTACTAGGGCGACAATTCAACGAAAAATTATCTATGCATTCATCATCCCCCGCAAGTGTGTCACGAGCTTGGCTTCCAAGAATAAACCGGTTTTTTTCAAATTCATTCAAAGGGTCATAATATATATTCGCACTCATTGAAGAGGGTGATTACCTTTACGACAAAAAAACATACTGATAGGCAGAAAGAAGAAGGGAAAAAAAAACGAAAGGAACGGAAAATTTGCCTATAAAATAAAAAAGGGACAACAAGCATAAAAGTAATTCAACAACAAAATTTACACAACACAAAATTATAAGGTCAGATTCGGCAGACAAACCACTTCAGCCATAGCTCGAATTTTACGGATCTCTCCCACTGAGTTTTTTCCAAAAATTGTCCCGTTATTCGACCAAACATTTCTGTTTCCAAGCTTACTCTTAGCCAAGTCAAGAATCTGTTTCTTTTTTAATGTTAGGTACTCGGTGACAAAAATTCCCGACCGAGCAAGCTTTGACTTACATGCAAACACTTTTCTTGCAATTTCAGCCTATTTGAACGTAACCAACACAGGCAAAGGACGCTTTTGTGCATTTACAATGGTGTCCGAATCAGTATAATTTGCTCGAAATTTAAATACAGAAACTATTGCGGTCGAAGAAAAATCAGAAATTTGCATTTTATCTGTAATCACATTCAATACACACTTAGAGATGGGAAGACCCCCACTGTGGTCAACACCATGAAATACGAGCTGATTCAGTCGTTTTTACTGCTCGATATCATAAATAAGTGCTTAAAGCTGTTAAAACCAATTTTCCAGGGCTAGGGTTGCGTTTTGTAGAGCCCGTAGTTTGTTTTCAATCTCATCAAACTTAGCTGAATACTGAACGAGTATAGAGTCGTGAATCTGATAAAAGATAGAGTTAACCATATACGCACTATTTTACATTACAACATTTTTTCAAACTTATTTTTAAATATCATTACGGAGACTGGATTTAAGTGTGTCCAAGTCCGATAAAACAGAGTTTACTGAATTCACCGATGTATTTGGTAAACTCGAACCAGTAATCTCAAGATGCTTATGAGGAAAATCAGCTAATTCCGCAAAAGCGTTCGCAACGCCTAATTCATTTTTCTTCTTAGCCTCCTTTGAAATGCTAACAAAGTTCGAAAACTGTGAGGCTGTTGTTGTCACGATTTCATGGCTTCCGTAACAAAATACAACGTAAGATATTTTATTGTTCTTGGCCTTAATTATGTCCAACACTCGGCAGGGCCATGGTGGATAACTTCTGTATTTTGCTAGAACAACAGCATCCTTTTCGAACTGAACCATTGAAATGTATTATCAAATAGACAAAAAACTACACTTAACTTTGAATAGGTAGGTCAACGCGAGCTTATGAATCACCTTATCATCGGTTCATCCGTCCAAATATCCAAAAAAATTGTATCCAATTTCATTCAATATCAATTTCATTATTCATTAATTATGTAAAACAAATCATATCCAATTTGATTCAATAGGTCACTGCGCTTTTGTAGGTAACAGGTTTTAGATAATGTAATACAAATCACCACAGGTCCTTTCGCTTTGAACAACGAATGATAACTGAAACCTAAGAATAGTATTTAATATTTGCAAAAACTTTCATTGAAAAAAACAAATAAATAAAACATGTTATTTCCTTTATACTGGGATTTTTTTTTTTTTTTTAGTTAACAAAATTTAAAGATACCTCGCTATGAAAGAGCTGTAAGTTTGGAAATTTGCCCATTGCATACAATGAAACATTTTATTGGTAAGTATACTGATACTGACATGACATATACCGAAATACCTATCTTGGTCGGTAAATGCAGTGGTTTCACTGAGTCGTGCTGTGATTTTACGGTTGGTGCCACATTTCCCATTCGGTTAAAGAACATGAAAATACGGATATCAAAATTTAATCAAATCTCAATCTAGATTAGTAAATGTAGCAGTTTTACCGAATTGTGTTGTGAATTTACGGATGGAGCCAAAAATTTTTCGATCGGTTGAATAAAGAACATGAAAAACATGATATGATGTCTACCAAAACTTCACTCTCAGTCAGTAAATCTAGCAGTTATACCAACTCGTGCAGTGATTTACGGACGGTGCCACTATTCTCTATATCGGTTAAATAAAGAACATGAAAATAATGACATGACGTCTACCAAAATCTCAATCTTGGTCGGTTAATGCAACGGTTTTACCAACACATGTTCTGATTTTACGGATGGCGCCACGATTTTTCATTCGGTTAAATGAAGAACATGGAACATAGTAAAGCTGATAGTGTAGAATCTGTTCATAGATAGCGTTGCTCTTTCAGCCAAAATATAATATAAGTCCAAAGTCTTGCTCAAATAATTTAATCAAAGACCAAGGATTCCAGTTCCAAATTCTTCGCTGTATCTTCGTGCTGAAACAAATTAACCCCCAAAGCAGAAAAATTTGGTTCAATAGTCAATGACGACTTCTAACTTAAACACTGTCCTGGGCGTCCGCCTGCTCGTTATTCAGAGGCATTTGTAATTCTGGAGCCAACCCGATAGATGACTGGAAATTGTGCTATGCTAAGGAGCTTTACCGTGTCCTTAGAGCCCTAGTGACCGGCCGGGATGTCGAAATCTACGACAACTCATCTTTTCTGCGGCCAGCATACCAAATTTTACTGGGCAAAATGGATGACAGCTATGAATGCCTTTCCGTACTCATGAAGATGTTTACTGGAAAAGGCTTAGATCCCGTGGAACTAATTGTTAGAACTAAAGGCTTTCAAACACTTTTTGGCCAGGACTGGGGTTGAAAGCAACAAAGCCATACCGTCTTTGAGGGACTATTCCTTGAAATTACCACTGTCAAATTGATATTTCTGACTCTCTGGTCAGTTTACCAGTGATTTGCAACAGCACTACCAACTGTGGCCACAACAGAAAGAAGTTTTAGGAAACTGAAACTGTTCATGATACGTTTAAGCACAACAATGGACGATGACCGTTTGGACGTCACCTTTTCATGATGTGCTGCAAGACTGACGTTACAGACGAGCTGCAACTCGAAGAATTACTGAAAGTCGGTCTGGATTCCAAACCAAGACGTTTGAATTTTTAACTGAAGGTTTTGGCTGTGTATTTTAATCTAAATTTGCCGATTTTTCACTTCTGAGATCTTTTTGTGTATAAATCATATTATCACTTTTATCCTAATATATTGCTCCATTCTTCACTAGGTCACCATGTCGTTGTTCATACGCTTTTTATGGGAAAAAGAACTAAGCAGCTATTCTTCTTCAGATTACATGATTCTTTGGGCTTAATTGCGATCCCAAGTTTCGTATTATAAATGTGCATTTTTTTACTTTGTGGTTAAAACAGTCGTTATAGATTATCATCCAGTCGGTGAACTACAGCCCTCCCCCCCCCCAAAAAAGAAGAAGTTGGGCTATTAACGGCCCTGACCGGGGGGATGTTTTTGCTACGCGTGTTTACTTAATTTCTGTGTTTTTTGTGTTTCATTTATTCTTTAATAGTAATTTGTGGTCGTGTTTTGGTTTGGGTATTTTATGTTTAAATTTATTATTATATTAATTTAAATATTGATTTTAATTTTTTTTAATTAATACGTTTTCGGAAATGTTTTTTTTTCATTCATAATGACAACACGATGATAAACAGCATGACATTTGTCGGGTATATTTTTCCAGAATATACCCGGGTATATATGTTTGGGTAAATCATAGCATATATTAAATACGTAACCTGACCTATCCTAGGTACCTCCCCGCCCCCAAAACCCCCAAAATACAACAGTTTAAATATTGTAAACGTAATAAGAAATTATGCTTTACGATCCATTTATCCATTGCAAATACCTGTTTGACTGTTTTCCTGTAGTATTTCCTTGTACAATATATTGCGGTGGCTGAGATATAATGTATGAACATTTCACCTGGTGTAGTCACGAACTTTCAGTCGTGTGTAGAACCTTTTCTTGATATAGCCAACATATAATCTAGGTAGAATACCTCCCTCAGAAGGATAGTTGTTAAGATTCCAAGGACAGTGATAATGAAATTTTATTGTTTGAATAAGTGGAAACTTAGACAATTTATGTATCTTAAAAATTGGGAAAACTAAGAATTGCAGTTTCTAATCAAAAATACCAACATATGCAGATGATGTTTATGGTAAGAACGGAAGCCGGATAAAAAAAAATTGACAAAAACATGTGTAAAGCCCAGCAAAACAAGAAAAAAACAAATAGCACCAAACAGGTGCTATTTTGCTTTAAAACTTTGTTATTTCAAAACAAGTTAAAAACACCCTTAGAAAATCTAACTTTTTAATTACGAATATATCAAAGACGGGTCCAGAGGAAGGGGGCTGTTTCGCTTTGACTTCCTTGTTATAAGGTCTAACCATCCATGGTGTTAACGCTTGAATAGTATCTAACAGCTCGTGAAAACAAACTGTACGTAAGGAGCTATGCGGCTCAATAGTAACCGAAACGGTAAGAAACAGAATCTTGACAATAATAGATACACCGAAAGAATTGTATTTTGATGCTTATTTAAAATATATGAAATTCATGAAGTTTAATGTTACAAAACAAAAGTTACGAGCCTGAGAAAATTTACCTAATTTTGAAAAGGGGGGGGGGAAAAACCCTAAAGGAAGCAACCGATTTTAATAAAAAACAAACAATTAGCTTCAGAAAAAAAGAGAACCCTACTGTAGAGGTTGAAAGCTTCTATGTACAAAAATGTAGAATTTTGAGTTTTTTGCCAGAAGCAAGATCATGCTTGTTTATTTGTTTGCTTTTTTTGTGTTTTTTTTCTCAGGGGTGATCGTATCAAACCAGTGATCCCAGAAGATCGAGAGAGGGCTCGTTTGATCGGAAATAGAAAATTCTAGTGTCCTTTTTAAGTGACCAAAAATACGGGAGGGCAGCTATCCTCCCACCCAGCCCCTACCAATTTACGCAAAAATTTACCATCCAAAATTTTGGAAATCCCTTTTAACTAGCCATAATGAAATATATAATAAAGATGTAATTGAGGATGACATTACCCCCCCAATCCCCGGTAGGAAATGACTGAACGTTATGAACTTTGCCCAGTCCTTACATATCTTATTGGCTTTTGGTATGTAAACCGGTTGTTTTTATTTCGGGGGGGGGGGATTGAGTGTGGGGGGGTTTTCGTGGGATGATAGTTTCCTGAAGGATGGTTCGTGGGGGAAGGGAAACTTCCATGAGAGGGGGAGCTAGATTTCCCAGTATTAATTAAAAAACTATCAGAATTTAAATTAAAAAAAAGAAGTTTTTTTTAATTGAGAGTAACAAGCAAAATTAAAAATTAAAATGAACAGAAATTATTACGTAAATGAGGGAGGTCACCCCTGCTCAGTACCCCACTCTTTACGCTAAAGTGTTTTTTGAATTTGTAAAAAGCTTATAATCTTAATTAACCGGTCCTTGTGTATTTTAACTTATTGTTAAATAATTGGAACAAAAAGTCAAACTTCAGCGTAAAGAGTGAGGTACTGAGGAGGAAACAACTCCCTAATTTATATAATAATTTCTGTTCGTTATAAGTTTTAATGTTGCTCCCTACTTTCAGTTGAAAAAATTTGTTTGTTTTTTTTTTGTTGTTTTTTTTTAATAGTGGTCAAAGCCAGTAGTATTACCTCCAGTAATAAATGGTGGTGAATCTTGGTGAAAAAAAAGATAAAAATGCTATGAAAAGAAAATCAAAGCATAGAAAAGAAAAAAAAACTAGGCTTCTTAATGAAGACATAGCTTTAATATAAACTACCTTATAGGCAGTTGATGACGATCTAATAGTTTATCCTCCTATTGAACATCCAGACAGCACAACTACAACAACAGTTGGAATAAACGTGAAACTAGATTCTGCTCTACGATCGTCATCTATCAAAATCAAGTTTATTGGTCAAATTCTAGATTGCTCAGTGGCGCCAATTCACGAAAATGTAGGGGGGGGGGCAAGGATTTTTTTTCGATTTTTTTTTAATTAAGAGTCAAAAAAAAGAACAACATTGAGCAAATAAACCTAAAACAGGGGATAGCGACGAGGTCGTTGCTTGGCAAAATCGTCGACTCTATCTAAATCCAGTTTCTTTACCTCCTGTTTTTCAACGGCCATTATCAAGAGATCAATGAGTCTGTCGTTTGCCGTCATCAATCGCATATATTCCTTAACACGCCCAAATTGCGAGAAGAATAGTTAAATGATAGCAGTGGTCACATTCAAAGTAGCAAGTAGCTTCATCTGTTTTAGCACAGCAGAATAGGCAACTGTGAGGTCGGATAAGATTTCGATAGCTCGAAGAAGATCCATTTTTGAAATATCACTTTTTGACAGATGCAGCTCTGCAAGAGAAAGCTGGGATTCTATGGCATGGTCGTCGACACCGAGAATCTCTTGATAATGACACATAACTCTTTCCACTTTCGAAAGTTCGAGAAAATTGGAACTTGAGGGGTCGAAGGCAGATAAAGCGTCAAGCAGAGGCATATTCTGCATGAAACGTTGGTCCATCTCACTCGTGAAACGACCTATTACCTCAAAGTACAGAAGTTTACCGCAGTCTGATTTAACTGGCTGACTGATATTGCGTTTACCGGTTGTTGAGTTTGAAAGAAAGGCTTTGAGACGAATGGAAATGGCTTGATTTCTCTCATTTCGAGCACTGGTTTTAGATTGTGGAGATTTCGATTCCTGGATATCGTTTAAAGCTAAGAATTCAGATATGTTTTTGCTTAAGTTGTTCCAATCGTTATCATTTCTCAGCTTTTGGAGTGTCTAAAATGTCCCAGAAATCAGTGCAAGTGCCTTATAAATCAACAAACTTCCGGATTGAAGTTGCTCTGATAAATAATTTACAATGACTAATACTTTTTCCATTATGTGTAAAGTTGAAACAAAAGAGGCAGAGTTGATTTTGTCCAGTAGTCCTTTTGCTTCACACGCTGCCTCGCCGTTGGAACTATCAGAGACTGCGGCAAGCACAGCAACAATACAATCAAATCTGGCCTTCACCTTCGAAATAGAGCGGACTGCGTAAAACCAGCGAGTCTGGACGGTCCTCTCTAGCTCCAAGACTGTTTGCCCGCTAATACGCTGGGATTCCACAAATAGCTCGTGACGAGTATTGCTGCATGATATAAATGCGTAAAGTCTTTGCATCACAGAGAAAAATTCAGAAAGTTCGCTGATATTTTTTAGGCAGTCAGTCAAAACCAAGTTCAATCTGTGGGCGTGAAAGTGTACATAAACTGCATGAGGCACCTTCTCCCTAAACTGTGCTTGAACTCCGTTTAATTCCCAACTCATGACAGATGCGCCATCATAACATTGGGCAATACACAGCATTGAATCTACACCTAGCTTTTCTATTGTTTCACAAATCGAGGTGGATAAGCTCTCGGCGTCTAATTTGTGCATGTGATAGCAGCCGATTGGTTACTCCACTACTTTTCCATTTGATATGTACCTGAGTAGGATCGCTAATTGTTCTTTTCTAGAAACGTCTTTTGTCTCGTCGACAAGAATAGCAAAGTAATTAGCTAATTTTACTTCTGAAATAATATCTTGGCGCAAGGCATTTCCTATCAGTGTAACTGCGTCATTTTGGTACTGATGACTGCAATAGTGACCATATCGGCGCTGTAACTTGGCCTTCAGCTTTTCGTCACCTTTAGACATTTCCTCCATCAATTCAACCAAATTAACCCGGTTTGCAGATGTTTCTGATTCGTCATGACCCCTCAAAGCAAGACCCTGGCGGCCAAGAAAGAAATCTTTTGACATAGAAATCTCTAATCTCTTTTGACATAGAAATCAACAGAAATCTCTATGTTTGGAGTACCCAAAGTGGGGCCCTTGGGCCTGTACCAGTCCAATACTACCTCTTGACACACCAGCCTCGCTTATATAGAAATACTGCCCCTCTTCTGACTGATGATGGTTGACTGTTTTGACTTGGAATAATGTTATTTTGACTACTTTTACCATCAGTACCGGAAGTTACGCAATACAAGTATCCCTGGCTTTAGTTCTTTTTTTGTAAGCGTAATATTCTTTTTAAAATAGTATTTAATTTAATATTTTTGTTAGCCTTTATCGTTAGTTCCGGATTGTTGAAAATCATAGTTTGCAACAAATTCTAACCTCTATGATTGGATGGTCCAAAGTGAAGTCTTTACTGTTGTTCCCCTCTCTCCCTCGTCCATTATTACCTCCCCGCAACCCCAAATTCACTTATAAAGAAATATTTTACCTTTTGACTTTCAATGGTGATAATTCGGACTTACAATATCGCTTCAATTCGTATGATTTGAGAGTCTAATGTGTAGCCCAAGGGCTCATTCCCAGGGCCGGATTTAAAGCATCGACGCTTCTAGGCCCAAGCGTTTTTGCCGCTCCATTTTTACGAAAATTTTTAGGAAGTCCCCGAAAATTCGGGGATAGTGGAAGCACTGAACAGAACGCAACTGATGAGCCAAAAGTAATGAAAGAGAGTGAATCGAATTCTCAACTGCCATTGTTGGGAGACATCTGACAGTTTAGAAGGGGCCACAGGATTCCTGCGTTGTTTTAAAATCACTTTTCTGTGAATAGATAGCGCGGCGGCGGGGTGCACCTGGCCCTCTGACGATAAATCACATCAGTCCAGTTTTTGTTAAGAAAAAAGTCCAATCTGTATAAATAGAGAGCTCAATGTAAGACCATTAGGCCCGTGTCTATCCAATACTATTTCTCCCTTCCACAACCACGCACGTATAGACAAGCTGTTCTTCTTTCAACTCACGACAGCTTGCTGATTAGACTTGCGATACTGCTTTTTTTTACTGTATTTTCCAAAATTTTGCTCATGTAGACATACTACACCCCTTTGGCTTCGGAATGGCTGGTAATTTCATTTGCGATGTTGCCATTTCGACTACCTTTTCGACCTGTTCCGTAAAATTTGTAAATGGCCTCCCATCAGTGTTTTGATTTTTTCATCATCCTTCACCAAATTTGGTAATTTTGTTTATATAATTTCATCAAATAGTGTCACTAGTCTATATCGTTAGTTTTTTTTTATCAAAATATGTCAAGAAATTTTAATCTGCATCATTGGAGGGCCTAGAATGGGGTTTGGGCTGTTACCTCTTCAATATCACCCCGTTGCCAATTTTGCTTATACAGGTATTGTGCTTCTTTCGACTCATGATTGTTCAGTGAATATTAAAAGGATAATAAACAATCATTAAATGCTCATCATCAAACATCGTTAA
Source organism: Artemia sp. Qi Xiang Cuo (assembly GCF_049724085.1). Classification (NCBI taxonomy): domain Eukaryota; kingdom Metazoa; phylum Arthropoda; class Branchiopoda; order Anostraca; family Artemiidae; genus Artemia; species Artemia sp. Qi Xiang Cuo. Next base: position 38,593,450 of record NC_142803.1, on the reverse strand, counting down.
AATCACCTTTTGAATGTCTCAAACGAAATTACACTAAGTAAATATTCCATAAAATGAGTATGATTTTTATCTGAGTTAGCAGTTCGGAGTCGGAGTCGGAGTATGAGCAGTTCGGAGTTAGAGTTACCAGTTCGGAGTCTGAGAACAATAATAAAAAACGGGATTATTTATAACGAGTGAAAAAAACGTTAACATCTCGCCCCTATCTTCATCCAGCCGCCCTTAGCGTAAGCAGAAAAAAAGTAGTTATAAGTCCGCTATACAAAATAAGAAGAAAACCTAGAGACAAAAAATAAAAGACAAGATAAAAAAGAGAATAAAAAAGAAGTAGTTATAAGTCCTATATAAAAAATCATAAGAAAACTTAGAGACAAAAAAATAAAAAGAAGATAAAAATAGAATAAAAATGAAGTAGTAATAATTCCGATATAAAAAATAATAAGAAAAATTATATAATAAAATAAAAAAGAATATAAAAAATATAATAAAACATAAGTAGTTAAAATTCAGATATACAAAAAATAGTAATAACAATTAGAGAAAAAATATAAAATAATATAAAAAATAGAATTACAAATAATTATTAATAAGTAATATATAAAAAATAATAATAAAAATTATATAAAAAAAAATTAAAAAGTAAGAGAAAAAAGTTAAGGAAAAAGAAGGAGTTAGAAGTCCTATATAAAAAATAATAAGAAAACTTAGAGACAAAAAATAAAAAAAAAAATAACATTAGAAGAGAAAAGAATGAGTTATAAGTCCACTCTACAAATTAATAATAAAACTTAAAGACAAAAAATAAAAAAATAGAAAAAAAGATAAGAAAAAAAAGTAGTTAGAAGTCCTATATACAAAATAAGAATAAAACTTAGACAAAAAATAAAAAAGAAGAGAAAAAGAGAAGAAAAATGAATCATTTAGAAGTCCGCTATAAAAAATAATAATAAAAATTAGAGAAAAAAAAAATTAAAATAAGATAAACATATAAGAAAAAGAAAGTATTTATAAGTCCTATATACAAAATAAGAAGAAAACTTAGAGACAAAAAATAAAAAATAAGAAAAAAAGAGAAGAAAAAAGAAGTAGTAAATATTCCATAAAATGTGTATGGTTTTTATCAGAGTTAGCAGTTCGGAGTCGGAGTATGAGTAGTTCGGATTTAGAGTTACCAGTTCGGAGTCTGATAAAAATAATAAAAAACGGAATTATTCACAGCGAGTGAAAAAAAAACGTCGCCCCTATCTTCATCCAGCCGCCCTTAGCGTAAGCAGAAAAAAAGAAGTAGTTATAAGTCCGCTATACAAAATAAGAAGAAAACATAGAGAAAAAAATTAAAAGACAATATAAAAAATAGAATAAAAAAGAATTATTTATAATTAAGATATAAAAAATCATACGAAAAATTAGATAAAAAAAAATAAAAAGAAGAGAAAAAGAGAATAAAAATGAATTAGTAATAAGTCCTATATAAAAAATAATAAGAAAAATTATATAATAAAATAAAACACAAGATAAAAAAGAGAATAAAAAAGAAGTAGATAAAAGTCCAATATACAAAATAGTAATAACACTTAGAGACAAAAAATAAAAGAAGAGAAAAAAGAGAAGTAAAAAGAAGTAGTTTTAAGTCCTCTATACAAAATAATAAGAAAACTTATAGACAAAAAAATTAAAAAGGAAGAGAAAAAAGGGAAGTAAAAAGAAGTAGTTAGAAGTCCGCTATACAAAATAAGAAGAAAACTTAGAGACAAAAAATAAAAAACAAAAGAAAAGGAGAAGAGAAAAGAACAAGTTATAAGGCCCATATAAAAATTAATAATAAAAATTAAAGACAAAAAATAAAAAAATATAAATAAATAGAATAAAAAAAATTATTTATAAGTCCTATATACAAAATAATAAGAAAAATTAGAGACAAAAAAAATTAAAATAATAGAAAAAGAGAAGAAAAAGGAATAAGTTATAAGTCCGCTATACAAAATAAGAATAAAACTTAGAGAAAAAAAAAATTAAAAGAATAGAAAAAGAGAAGAAAAAGGAAGTAGTTATAAGTCCGCTATACAAAATAAGAAGAAAACTTAGAGACAAAAAATAAAAAATAAGAAAAAAAGAGAAGAAAAAAGAAGTAGTAAATATTCCATAAAATGTGTATGGTTTTTATCAGAGTTAGCAGTTCGGAGTCGGAGTATGAGTAGTTCGTAGTTAGAGTTACCATTTCGTATTATTATAAAAATAACAAAAAACGTAATTATTCACAGCTTTTTAAAAAAAAACGTCGCCCCTATCTTCATCCAGCCGCCCTTATAGTAAGCAGAAAAAAAAGAAGTAGTTATAAGTCCGCTATACAAAATAAGAAGAAAACCTAGAGACAACAAAAAAGAAGAGAAAAAAAAGTAAGTAGTTATAAGTCCGGTATACAAAATAAGAAGAAAACCTAGAGACAAAAAAAATAAAAAAGAAGAGAAAATGAGAAGAAAAAGGAAGTAGTTATAAGTCCGCTATACAAAATAAGAAGAAAACTTAGAGAATAAAATAAAAAAGAAGAGAAAAAAGAGAAGAAAAAAGTGTTGTGACGTGTTATTCTATGGTATTGGGGGTTGTAGATGCCTTTATTCTCCCTTTATAGGGGATATAAACTCTGGCCCTAAGGTAATTAAACTTTTGTAGCGTGCCTTAGGCTATGACCGAACTAATGAGGCGTACCGACTGGATATGTTCGAGAAGCTAAAAGTAGATCGTAGAAAGGTTGTCTAAAATACAATACTTTTATTCATTTAACCTATAATATAATCAGATATATTCTGTCTACTGGGACTGGCTGTCCCAAGTAGACCACAGGTCTCAAAAACACCAATAATATATAAATAGATATTTAGACACTTACAATGATAAAACAAAGTTCCAAGGTATTTCTAGAAACAACGGACCAGAGGTCAGTCCGGCATAAAGTTAGTATAAGATTTTTCCTTCCGATAAAATGTATCTTTTATACATTTTTATCAACCACACCTTCCCACGTAATCGCTAGGAAGTGGTAATTTCTCAATTTCCCGTTAAACAGAACTTATCAGGATATGTTCCTTATCTTAATAAAAAGTGGTATTTCAAAACTTCATATTTGCGTCTTATATATTTTTACTAAATTAATAATTAACTAAATTAGAAAGCTTTACCACAATACTCCCCATTTAAAGAATAATTGTTCCAATTCTCAATATTTTACTTTTAAAATAACTTAATTTCGTTTACAGATATTTTGCTGCCATCTTTGGGTCATTATGTGCATCTACCCTCAATGGGTTTCCTTAGGGTTATGTTTCTGGTCCATTATTGGCCATGTTCTTTTTTTTGTCGAAGGATTTCAATTTGAAATTCATCCTTGTTTCTTTTTTTCTCTCTCTCTAGGACTGAAAATTACTCTTTTACCCTCTTCATATGCATCTTCTGTTTTACTTGACCCCAAGCGGGTTATACATAATATTAGTGGTTTCGCTTAAATTAGATTTATATTAGAAAAAT
>NC_142803.1:38573729-38589428 GCF_049724085.1 Artemia sp. Qi Xiang Cuo | reverse complement strand
TAGAATCTCAAAAAGGGCTCATTCGATTAGGAATCGAAAGGCCTAGTGCCCTTTTTAATAGTCGAAAGTGATTGGAAGGCTTGAAATTTTTATAGTAAAGATCGATGTGGGTATAATGTATGGTTTTTGTTGTTGTTGTTTAGACCAAGTCAATTGGTATTGAAGGAGTTGTCGTAGGAGTTTCGAAAAGGGCTCATTCGATTGAAAATAAAAAGGGCTGATGACCTTTTTAATAGTCGAAAGTGATTGGAGGGCATCTAATCCCCCTCCCATTTGCCTATATGTTTAAAAACTAAATTTTGCCTTAAGATTAAATCAAAATGCACTGTGTTAATGCTAATTTCCAATAAGGCATCTCAGCAGTATCCGAAGAATGACTGAGGGTATTATGTTCAAACTTTCGGGGCTACTTCTGCTCTTAAAATTTAACGAAGTCAAAACAGCGTAAATGTAACCAAGCTATCAAAGAAAGTAAGCAAACTTTTTTGCAAATGGCATAAAGTTTTCCATTTCAGGTCAACTAGAGGTGGAATGAAACGAAATTAAACACTACTATTTGTGTCCAGATTTTTAAAAGGGTGTATGTTGTTAAAAATTGCTGAAAATCTTTCTCCAGCATACAAATAGCAGGCCAAGCTATAAAGTCTTAAAAAACGAAAAGATTTAAAGTATTATTTTTCTTTTTCCCTGAAAAGACTATGTAAATATAAAACGAACGGAAATTAATTATAAAACTTTTTCAACAAAATAAGTTTTTCAAAGAAAAGTAAAGAACTCCATTAAACAAAAAATGAGCAATAATAAAATCAAATAATCTACCAAGCGTGAAATTACCACAAATCAGCATCGATAAATAAATGACACCCAAAACGAACAGAAATTATAATAAATAACCGAGTCAAACTCAAAACGAGCAGAAATTAACTTTAGTTGGGCTCAAACCCCTATGCCTTCCCAAGGCCAGAACATAATTTGCACTTTACCGAAAAAAATACAAATGAATCTGCATTGTCAGTTTAATATACATATACTGATATTGAGTAATCAAAATGTTAATATTATTTGATTTATTAAAGTTATAAAAGTAAAAACATTTATATTTTTTTCAGTAAAGTGCAAATAATGTTCTGGCCTTGAAAAGGCATAGGGGTTTTGAATAATTTCTTAAAAAAGTTGTCTCTAAACCAGTTATCATCAGCGGAGATTTTAATGTAGATATAACTAACACAATGTCTCCCCGATCACGAATCTTTCGGGGCTGCCTTCCTCATGACTGTTGTGTATGGCCTAAGAGTGACAGCTTTTCATACATTGCGCTGCTTTCCTCAACTTCTAACTTAGACCATGTTGTTGCTTCGTTTGGCAGTCACGAGGTCAAAGTTTTAAAAGAAGGATTCTAATCTTACTACCTTCCTATATCTACTTGCTTTTACTCCTCCCCGTCTATGGCTCAAAATAAAGAATCAAATTAGTTTTACTACCGAAATTGTAAAAATGTGGCAAGTGAGTCTTTCAGTTAAGTCTGTGACAAGATGCAGAGGAAAATCAAAGTGCCTTTCAGTCTTTTATGCGATTTTGCTGTGCTGCCACAAAGTGAAAAGAAAATCTCAATTGAGCTCACTTTCTACTCAACACAAATAAATCACGCGTTGAAATGTGCCGAAATAAGCGCCGTTCCTCTTCGATGTGTTCGTGAAAAGTCTCAGCTAGAAGATTGGTCAAAAACCAAAGATCTAGTGAATGCGTGTAATTCGGCCAAGCTATGGCTTTCTGTTTGGAACGACTGTGGACGTCCGAGAGATGGCTTAGTAAATGACTTGAGGCTCCTTACGAAACGGAAATTTAACAAAGAATAGAAAAACCATAAGTTAACGCTAATCCAGAAAAATGTAATCCGTATTACTGAAGACCCCTCCAAACTCTGGAATTATAGCAAGCCTACCAAAGCTCAGAGTGCTAGTGTGTCTGAAAAAAAAATCGGTTGAATATTTCGCGAGGGAGTTCTGTGCTCCCAACCAAAGCACGGAGGAGTTTTTTGAAAAATAGCTTGACCTTCTTCTTTCAAATAAGACGAAACCTTTCCTGCTTGTGTCGCCAAGAGCTGTTCACTCTTTGATTCCCAAATAAAAGAAGAAATCTTCCTCTGGTGTTGATTCTATTTCAGCTAGGCACCATCAACTTGTAGGCTCTTTAATCACGCAGCATTTAGCACTACTGTTTTAGATGATCCTTGTCTGTGGTGTAGTCCCTTTGCAATTTTGTGTCGGAAAAATAACTCCCATCCTTAAAAAAGGCAAAAACACGCTCCTCTGTGCAGTTCTTATCACCCCATTACCGTTTCGTGTACTACTTTCTAGCTCTTAAAGTCATTTTTGATAAAAGACGATGAAGAAAATTTTTCTGCCCCTCCTTGTCAGTTTGGGTACCAGCGATGCTTAGGTAGAGAGCACACTCTCTTTCTTCTTATAAATGTGCTGAAGGATATTGAAGAAAGAGGTGATTTCTTAGTCTTGTGTGCACTCATTGTTGCAACAGTCTTTGACTCTTGTATATTTTCGCAGGTTTTGCTTGAGGCCCATTTGACAGGTATTGATGCTGCGATAATTAGTTTTTTAAGATGCATGTATAGAAATCTGAACGCTGGTATTAAAGATGGTAGTAAACTATTTCAGATTCAGAAAGGTGTACGCCAAGGAGCTCTGACTTCCCCAGTTTTGTTTATTCATTGTGTTACGCGTGCTCAGGATAAGTCGAACTGTACATTTATCTTCAAAGGAGTTGATCTTTCGTTAGTTACGTTTGTGGATGACTTATTGAACCTTTTCTACACTTTCCAAGGATGCTTTTCAACTTTTGAGCTTCTCCAAGATGAGTACGAACACATTGGTTTGAGCTTTAATACTGATAAAACAGTTGTTCTACCATTCAACTATAAAGAGAATAGATATTCAATAAGTGTATCCAGCTCTGAGGCTCCTTTTGCTAGCAGCCTTACCTACCTGGGCATGCCTATTGGACCAAACCTGAAAGAAACTGTGAAATGGCAATGAAAAATCATGCTAGTAAGATCCGGGCTACGTATGCCTCCCTGGCTTCAAACATGTCGTATATGAGTAGAGATCACCGTTCTCAGTTATATAAGACCTAACAGTTCCTCACTTACTTGCCCTTGCTCCTGTTTGGTCCTTTTTTAATTGTGGTAAGAGAAATTAAGTTCATCGACTTTCTTTTAAATTTGCAAAGTATTTAATGGAACTTCCAACTTGTACAAGTAACTCTTTTCTTTAAAAAAAGAATCAAGTCGTAAACCCATCTGGGGTTATTGAGAAGCATAGGTGTGATTTTTCTACTGACTTCAATAAGTATTCATATCTTTGATAAAATCTGTTTTTTCGTTGTTTGTCGTTGTGTGTGTTTTTATGTATGTTTTTTTTTCTTGATTTTAATATGTATTTTTATGAGATAGTCACAGCTTTTTGTGATTTGTTATAAATAAAATTATTATGATTATAGAGCATTTTGACACAAATTACTGTTAGTGTGAACTCTTTAAACCAGTTTCTTGCAATTTGAATTTTTTGCTTTTTAAATACAAGTGTGACGCTTAAATTTAGAAAATTGCCTTGTCATTCATGATATTTGGGTTTCTTTATCGATAGATGTGAAAATGATGTGGCACGGGCATAAAGCTTTGACAGAAGGCACTAAACCTAGGTCTCAGACACCGAAGTCTGAAGTCTGTACAGAAGATGAGGCAGAATGAAAGTCTCTTTTGAAAGCAATAAAAAAAACTGTTGCGTAAAGAGCGAGGTATTGACTTGGGGGAGAACCCCCTCATATACGTAATAATTTATGTTCATTTTAAGTTCTAATGTTGCTTTTTGCTTTCAGTTGAAAAAAATGTTTTTTTTAATTTAATTTCTGATCGTTTTTTAAATAATGCTTGGAAATCTGGCGCCCCCTTCATAGAAATATCCCTTGCCCCAAAGAAACATCCTCCACGGAAAGATTCTCCCGAGTAGCCCCCGCCGCCCGCCCCCCGCCCCTCGACAAAAATTCTTCCTGACAATGTCTGTATAAGTAACAATACCCAATACAATATGTAAGCAATGGGCAAAGTTCATAACTTGCAGCCCTTCCCCTTGGAACTGTGGGGGATTAAGTCATCGTAAAAGACATATTTATTAGATTTTCGACTATGCTGAACAAAATGGCTATCTAAAAATTTTAATTGGGTGACTTTGAGAAAAAAATGAGCGTGGGACGGGGCCTAGTTGCCCTCCATTTTTTTGGTCACTTAAAAAGGGCCCTAGAACTTTTAATTTCCGTTCCAATACGCCTTTTTACGACATTCTAGGACCACTGGGTCAATACGACTACCCCTGGGAAAAAAAAACAAATAAACACGCACCCGTGATCTTTCTTCTGGCAAAAAATGCAAAATTCCACATTTTTGTAGATAGGAGCTTGAAACCTCTACAGTAGGGTTCTATGATACGCTGAATATGATGGTATGAATTTCTTTAAGGTTCAATAATTTTTATGGGGTCTTTCCCCCTTTTTTCGAAAATCAGCCAAATTTTCTCAGGCGCGTAACTTTTGATGGGTAGTATTAAACTTGATGAAACTTATATATTTGAAATCAAAATTAGAATCTGATTCTTTTGATGTATCTATTGGTACCAAAATTCCATTTTTTACAGTTTCGGTTACCATTGAGCCGGGTCGCTCCTTACTTACAGTTCGTTACCACGAACTGTTTGAAATATACCTTATGATGAAAATATAATACTTTAGAAACAAATTTTGGCTATATATTTACACATAATGGGGGAGGGGTAAAGTATAGCGTCTGCGTGCCTCATGTGTTAGGTACAATTATTCTGCATATTAAGTAGTAAGAATTGTTCTAACTTCACACTGTCCAAATACTTTACCCCCACCCCTAATGTGTAAATATATTGCCCATTTCCCATATATTCCCTTATTTTCCATCTATTCTGTCACTTCTCTTTGTCTTGTCTCAGGCTAAGCTGAAAGAGACTAACGAGAAAAACTGGTTTTACAATGCGTCAATGAATTATTGACCTCCTCGCTCTTTACTCTAAAGTTTTTCATTGTTAAAAAAAAAAGTTTTGAGAAAGTCAAACTTTAGCGTAAATAGCGAGGCGCGGGGACAGCCCCTTTAATATACGGGATAAGTTCTGTTCGTTTTAAGTTTTAACGTCGTTCCTTACTTTCAGTTAAAAAAACTTGTTTTTTTTTATTTAATTTTTGAATGTTTTTGAATTAATACAGGTTTTAATTTTGGCTCATCGTACATGAATAATTAAAACAAAATTTGAATGTTCATTTTACTTTTATTTGGTTAAATGGCTTTCCGGAAACTTGTTTAATTTTATTTACGAACGTTTTTATTAGTAATAAATATTCGTAACTTAGGAATTAACTTATGTAAAGAACTTCTATGTTCATATGTTTTTAATACGTATATTAGAAGGTTCGCCACTAAGTCAGCACCATGCTCTTCAAGCCTAAAGTTTGAATTTTCTCCAAATTCTTTAAAAATGACCCCTTGATAACAAAGTACGTTAATTAGAATAAATAGCTATTATAGTAGTACTAACTAATCTTGGGCTTAAATAGCGAGGTATTGACTAGGGAGTGAACCCAATCATATACGTAATCTTTTCTGTCGTTTTAATTTTTGATTTTGCTCCTTACTTTCAGTTGAAAAAATTGTTTTTTTATATATAATTTCTGACATTTTTTTTAAATAATGCTGGGAAATCCGGCGCCCCCTTCATAGCAGTGTCCCTTCCCCCAAGAAAACTTCCTTCATGGAAAGATCCTCCCACATAACCCTAGACCCACTCCACACCCCCACCCCCCACCAGAAAAAATCCCCCCTGAAAACGTCTGTATACTTCCCAATAACGAATGCTATATGTTAACATTGGGTAAAGTTCATAACTCAGCCCTCCCCCCGGGGACTTCGGGGGGCTTAAATCATCCTAAAAGACATAGTTATCATATTTTCGACCATGTTGAACAAAATGACTATCTCCAAATTTTGATCGGGTGACTTTGGGAAAAAATGAGCGTGGGAGGGAGCCTAGTTGTCCTCCATTTTTTTTTCACTTAAAATAGGCACTATAACTTTTAATTTCCATTGGAATGATCCCTCCTACAATATTTTAGGATCACTGGGTCGATACGATCACCCCTGAAAAAAAAAACACGCATACGTGATCTTTATTCTGGCAAAAAACGCAAAATTCTACATTTTTGTAGATAGGAGCTTGAAACCTATTAAGTAGGGTTCTCTGATACGCTGAATATGATGGTATGATTTTCATTAAGGTTATATAACTTTTAGGGGGTCTTTCCCCTTTTTTTTGAAAATCAGCCAAATTTTCTCAGGCGCTTAACTTTTGATAGGTAGTACTAAACTTGATGAAACTTATATATTTGAAATTAGAATTAAAATATGATTCTTTTGATGTATCGAATTGGTATCAAAGGTACGTTTTCTACAGTTTCGGTTACTATTGAGCCGGGTCGCTCCTTACTTACAGTTCTTTACCATGAACTGTTTGGTAATTAACTATTTAACAATTTTAAGAAAACAGATTATACTATTAAGGAAAAATAAAAATTAAAAACTTTAATATATTACAGGGAATGATCAATTAACGAAGAAAATTTTACCTAAAGGAGCTAATATAATGAAATAAAAATCATCTCCGTTAATGCTGCCAAAAAAGAATCTGTCTTATCTGAAAGATTATTTGAAAAAAACTACGTTTTCTAAAGAGTTAAAGAGGCTGAGTTACAAGGTCGAACCTTAAAACGTACAGGGATTAGGAGGCATAGTTGGGGGGCTGCCGCCCCCAAACCCCCGCTTTCACAGCCTTTAAATAAAAAAAAGTTTTTTAAACTGACAGTAAGGAGTGACATTAAATCTTAAAACGAACAGAAATTATTTCGTATATGAAAGAGGCTGTGCCCTCCTCAACGCCTCGCTCTTTACGCTAAAGTTTGACTTTCTCACAACTCTTTTTTAAACAATAAAAACTTTAGCGTAAAGAGCGAGGCGTTGAGGAGGGCACAGCCTCTTTCATATACGGAATAATTTCTGTTCGTTTTAAGATTTAATGTCGCTCCTTACTTTCAGTTTAAAAAACTTTTTTTATTTAAAGGCTGCGAAAGCGGGGGTTTGGGGGCGGCAGCCCTCAACTGTACCTCTTAATCCCTGTACGTTTTAAGGTTCGACCTTGTAACTCAGCCTCTTTAACTCTTTAGAAAACGTAGTTTTTTTCAAATAATTTCTGCACGTTTTTGTACAGTTTATTACTTATTATTGCTTGACTAACTGTTAGCTGATCGTGTCAAGTGTTGAAGTTGGGGGCTGCCGCCCCCAAACCCCCCGCTCTTGAACATTCTTGTGTTAAGGCTTTTAATTCCTGAATACTCCTAATCCCTGTACGTTTTAAGGTTCGAACTTGTGACTCAGCCTCTTTAACAGCCCCCCCAACTGTGCCTCCTAATCCCTGTACGTTTTAAGGGTTGACCTTGTAACTCAGCCTCTTTAACTCTTTAGAAAACATAGTTTTTTTCAAATAATACACATAAACAGGTTAGACATGCTTTGTTATGAAAATTGACGCGCAGATATTTTCATAACAAAGCATGTCTAACCTGTTTATCTGTATTATTTGAAAAAAACTAAGGTTTTTCGTAAATGTAAATTCGGGGGATGATTTTTTCTGTCTGAAAATATCAAAAGGCCCTAACAGGTCGGATTCTGCTTCGAATGAGTCCTCATTCAACCGGATCCGTTGCCAACTGTGGCCTGTAGGCGTGGCTAAGAAAAAAAAGAAATGATGATGAACTTTAAGTGGCTATATTTGTTTTTTTGAAGACAGGGAAGAAGTGATCGGATTGAGTTTAAATTTTGAGGATAAGCTCCCGGTCCCTATGAAAGCTTAACCTCTAAATTTCAGCCCAATCAGATAACGTTAAAGGGGGGCTGTGGTGGGAGGGCCCAAACTTCCGGCCCAGTTTACCCCATGAAGATAAAGTCGGAGGAGGATGAAATTTTGCAAGTTTCTTAGTTTGAGCTTGGGCTACAAAATGCGATTACCGCCGTCTCTCTGCGACCTCTAGGACCTGAAATCGCTTAACATTGTGGTGGGTCGCCTCTTTATAGAGGCACAAGTGTGCCTCCTTGATTCTGGGCCAGGACAGAATGAATGATTTGGGCAAGGACAACAAGAGTCAGACTCCTCGAGAAGTCTCTGTCCCTAAATTTGACCTCCAATTTCAACGAAGCTTAGGATATATATATATATATATATATATATATATATATATATATATATATATATATATATATATATATATATATATATATATATATATATATATATATATATATATATGTATATATATATATTAACAAAAGTTATGTTGATACATAACTTAATTGTTAAAAACAAATAATAATTATGTACTCTAATAATTTATTTAATCACTGCTATATTTTTTCTTTTTACAACTTTTAAATAAGTCCGTCAAGACTTTTATATGACAATTCCTAATTGTAATTAAAATATTTACAAAACAAAAACAACTCCAACAAATAGAATTATGCACTATAACTAATAACTGTGATTAGCCTCTATATAAGGGCTTGGCAATATTTCATATAACATAACTTTTCTATTTACATTTCTATAATAATTTTTTTTTAATATAATTCTCTGTTTCTAAAAGGTTTTCGAAATATATTTATACCAGTAGATATTTTCTCAATTACATTTGTTACAACCATATAACTTTTCCCATATACGACTATATACATTTTTTTTTTTAAGTTTGGTTTTATTTCGAACCCACTTGTGTCATTAACTGTCATTAGCTTATAAGCCTGTTTGTTTATTCAGACTTTTAAGCTTTTCAATTCTTTTCGAGTTTCTAGGCACTTGAGACAGTTTTATAACGTTTTTGTCTGTAATCTCTCTTTTTTCAGATTTAATGTCTTTTTGGTTTAAGGCTTTATTTACCGCTTAGATCTGATAAGCTAAAATATTTTGATTTTCACTTTATACCTGTTATGCCATTATCAAATGACTTTGCCTGTACCCTGAAGGTTCGCTTACAATGACTTCCTTCAGGTAGCTCCTTATAACGTTTCCAAGTCCTCTTGTCATGGCTACTGAAATATTCCAACTCTTGCATTTCAACGAAAGAAATTCAAAATGAACTTTGAAGAATCAAGAGAATGTAACTGTGACAAGGTAAAGCACAACAAGACACTATTGAAATATTCCAACTCTTGCATTTCAACGAAAGAAATCCAAAATGAACTTGGAAAAATCAAGAGAATGTAACTGTGACAAGGTAAATCATAACAAAACACTACTGAAATATTCGAAATCTTGCATTTCAATGAAAGAAATTGAAAATGAACTTTGAAAAATCAAGAGAATGTAGCTGTTACAAGGTAAACCACCACAAAACACAACTGAAATATTCTGACTCTTGCATTTCAAGGAAAGAAATACAAAATGAACTTTGAAAAATTAAGAGAATGTAACTTTGACAAGTTAAACAACAAAAAAACACTACTGAAATATACCAACTCTTGCATTTCACGAAAGAAATAGAAAAGGTAATTTGGAAAATCAAAAGAATGTAGCTTTGACAAGGTAAACCACGACAAAACACTACTGAAATATTCCAAATATTGCATTTCAAGGAAAGAAATTCAAAATGAACTTTGAAAAATTCAGAGAATGTAACTTTGACAAGGTAAACCACGAAAAAAACTTCTGAAATATTCCAACTCTTGCATTTCACGAAAGAAATTCAAAAGGAACTTTGAAAAATCAAGAGAATGTAACTTTGCAATGGTAAAGCAACGATAAAAAACTGTTCAAATAGTCCAATTTTTTCATTTCACAACTAAAAGTCAAAATAAACTTTGAAAAATCATGAGAATATAATTGTGATAAGATAAAGCACAACAAAACACTACTGAAATATCACAACTCTTGCATTTCAACGAAAGAAATCAAAAATGAACTTTGAAAAATCAGGAGAATGTAACTGTGACAAGGTAAAGCTCAATAAGACAGTACTGAAATACTCCAACTCTTGCATTTCAAAGAAAGAAATTCAAAATGAACTTTGAAAAATAGATATAATTTAAAAATCCAAAATGAACTTAAAAAAATCAAGATAATTTAACTGTGACAAAATAAACCACGACAAAACACTACTGAAATATTAAAACTCTTTCATTTCAAGGAAAGAAATACAAAATGAACTTTGAAAAATCAAGAGAATGTAACTGTGACAAGGTTAAGCACAACAATACACCACTGAAATATTCCAACTCTTGCATTTCACGAAAGAAATTCAAAATGAACTTTGAAAAATCAAGAGAATGTAACTCTGACAAGGTAAACCACGACAAAACACGACTGAAATATTCCAATTCTTGCATTTCAAGGAAAAAAATCCAAAATGAGCTTTGAAAAATTAAAAGAATGTAATTGTGACAAGGTAAACCACGACAAAACACTACTGAAATATTCCAACTCTTGCATTTCAACTTAAGAAATCCAAAATGAACTTTGAAAAATCAAGAGAATATAACTGTGACAAGGTAAAGCTCAATAAGACACTACTGAAATATTCCAGCTCTTGCATTTCAACGAAAGACATCCAAAATTAACTTTGAAAAATCAAGAGAATGTAACTGTGACAAGGTAAACCATGACAAGACACTACTGAAATATTCCAACTTTTGCATTTCAAGGAAAGAAATCCAAAATGAACTTTGAAAAATCAAGAGAATGTAACTGTGACAAGGTAAAGCACAATAAAAAACTACTGAAATATTCAACTCTTGCATTTAAACTAAAGAAAATCAAAAGAACTTTGAAAAATTAAGAGAATGTAACTGTGACAAGATAAACCATGAATAAACACTACTGAAATATTCCAACTCTTGCATTTAAACGAAAGAAATTCAAAATGAACTGTGAAAAATCAAGAGAATGTAACTGTGACAAGGTAAATCATAACAAAACACTACTGAAATATTCCAACTCTTGCATTTCAAAGAAAGAAATCCAAAATGAACTTTGAAAAATCAAGAGAATGTAGCTGTGACAAGGTAAACCATGACAAAACACGACTTAAATATTCCAACTCTTGCATTTCAATGAAAGAAATCAAAAATGATCTTTGAAAATTCAAGATAATGTATATGTTACAATTTAAAACACGACAAAACACAAATGAAATATTCCAACTCTTGCATTTCAAGTAAAGAAATAAAAAATGAACTTTGAAAAATCAAGAGAATGTAGCTGTGACAAGTTAAACCACGACAAAACACGACTGAAATATTCCAACTCTTGCATTTCAAGGAAAGAAATCCAAAATGAGCTTTGAAAAATTAAAAGAATGTAATTGTGACAAGGTAAACCACGACAAAACACTACTGAAATATTCCAACTCTTGCATTTCACGAAAGAAATTCAAAATGAACTTTGAAAAATCAAGAAAATGTAACTGTGACAAGGTAAAGCACAACAAAACAGTACTGAAATATTCCAACTCTTTCATTTCAACGAAAGAAATTCAAAATGAAATTTGAAAAATAAATAGAATTTAAAAATCCAAAAACAACATAAAAAAATTAAGAGAATGTATCTGTGACAAGGTAAAGCACGACAAAACACTACTTAAATATTCAAACTCTTGCATTTCAACAAAAAAAATCAAAAATGAACTTTGAAATATCAAGAGAATGTAACTGTGACAAGGTAAAGCACAACAAAACAATACCGAAATACTCCAACTCTTGCATTTCAACTAAAGAAATTCAAATGAAATTTGAAAAATTAAGAGAATGTATCTGTGACAAGGTAAACTATGAAGAAACACTACCGAAATGTTCCAACTCTTGCATTTCAACGAAAGAAATCCAAAATGAACTTTGAAAAATCAAGAGAATGTAACTGTGACAAGGTAAAGCTCAATAAGACACTACTGATATATTCCAGCTCTTGCATTTCAACGAAAGACATCCAAAATGAACTTTGAAAAATAAAGAGAATGTAACTGTGATAAGGTAAACCATGACAAGACACTACTGAAATATTACAACTATTGCATTTCAAGGAAAGAAATCCAAAATGAACTTTGAAAAATCAAGAGAATGTAACTGTGACAAGGTAAAGCACAATAAAACACTACTGAAATATTCCAACTCTTGCATTTCAACGAAAGAAATAAAAATGAACTTTGAAAAATTAAGAGAATGTAACTGTGACAAGGTAAAACATGAAGACACACGACTGAAATATTCCAACTATTGCATTTCAACGAAAGAAATTCAAAATGAACTTTGGAAAATCAAGAGAATGTAACTGTGACAAGGTAAATCATAACAAAACACTACTGAAATATTCCAACTCTTGCATTTCAAAGAAAGAAATCCAAAATGAACTATGAAATATCAAGATAATTTAGCTGTGACAAGGTAAACCACGAAAAAACACTACTGAAATATTCCAACTCTTGCATTTCAAGGAAAGAAATCCAAAATTAACATTGAAAAATTAAGAGAATTTAGCTGTGACAAGTTAAACCAAGAAAAAACACAACTGAAATATTCCAACTCTTTCATTTAAATTACAGAAATCAAACATGACCTGTGAAAAATCAAGAGAATGTAACTGTGACAAGGTAAACCACGACAAAACACGACTGAAATATTCCAACTCTTGCATTTCAAGGAAAGAAATCCAAAATGAACTTTGAAAAATCAAGAGAATGTAACTGTGACAAGGTAAACCATAACAAAACACTACTGAAATATTCCAACTCTTGCATTTTACGAAAAAAATTCAAAAGAATCTTTGAAAAGTCAAGCGAATGTAACTTTGACATTGTAAACCACGACGAAACACTACTGAAATATTCCAACTCTTGCATTTCACGAAAGAAATTCAAAATGAACTTTTAAAAATCAAGAAAATGTAAATGTGACAAGGTAAAGCACAACAAAACAGTACTGAAATACTCCAACTCTTGCATTTCAACGAAAGAAATTCAAAATGAACTTTGAAAAATAAAGAGAATGTAAAAATCCAAAATGAACTTTAAAAAATCAAGAGAATGTAACTGTGACAAAATAAAGCACGACAAAACACTACTGAAATATTCAAACTCTTTCATTTCAAGGAAAGAAATCCAAAATGAACTTTGAAAAATCAAGAGAATTTAACTGTGACAAGGTAAACCACTACAAAACACAAATGAAATATTCAAACTCTTGCATTTCACGGAAGAAATTCCAAATGAACTTTGAAAAATCAAGAGAATTTAACTCTGACAAGGTAAATCACAACAAAACACTACAGAAATATTCAAACTCTTGCATTTCAACGAAAGAAATACGAAACGAACTATGAAAAATCAAGAGAATTTAACTGTGACAATGTAAAGCACAACAAGACATTACTGAAATAGTACAACTCTTGCATTTCAACGAAAGAAATTCAAAATGAACTTTGAAAAATTCAGAGACTGTAACTGTGACAATGTAAACCAAGAAAAAAAACTACTGAAATAATCCAACTCTTGCATTTCAATGAAAGAAATTCAAAATGAACTTTGAAAAATCCAGAGAATGTAACTGTGACAAGGTAAAGCACAACAAAACACTACTGGAATATTCCAACTCTTGCATTTTAATGAAAGAAATTGAAAATGAACTTTGAAAAATCAAGAGAATGTAGCTGTTACAAGGTAAACCACAACAAAACACTACTGAAATATTCTGACTCTTGCATTTCAAGGAAAGAAATCCAAAATGAACTTTGAAAAATTAAGAGAATGTAACTTTGACAAGTTAAACCACGACAAAACACTTCTGAAATATTACAACTCTTGAATTTCACTAAAGAAAATCAAAATTAGCTTTGGAAAATCAAAAGAATGTAACGGTGACAAGGTAAACCACGACAAAACACTACTGAAATATTCCAAATATTTCATTTCAAGTAAATAAAGACAAATTTAACTTTGACAAATAAATAGAATTTAACTTTTACAAGTTAAACCACTAAAAAAACTACTGAAATATTCCAACTCTTGCATTTCACGAAATAAATTCAAAATGAACTTTGAAAAATGAAGATAATTTAACTGTGACAAGGTAAACCATAACAAGAAAATATTGAAACGTACAAACTCTTGACTTTCAAGAAAAAATTCAAAATTAACTTCGAAAAATCAATAGTAAGTCACTTTTAAAATGTGAAGCACAACAAAACACTAATGAAATTTTCAAACTCTTACATTTAAACTAACGAAATCCAAAATGAACTTTGAAAAATCAAAAGAATGTAACTGTGACAAGTTAAAGCACAACAAGACACTACTGATATATTACAACTTTTGCATTTAAAGTAAAGAAATACAAAATGAACTTGAAAAATTAAGAGAATTTAACTGTGACAAGGTAAACCACTACAATACACTACTGAAATATTCCAACTATTGCAATTCAAATAAATAAATTCAAAATGAAATTTGAAAAATCAAGAGAATGTAACTGTGACAAGGTAAAGCATGACAAGACACTATTTAAATATTCTAACTCTTGCATTTCAAAGAAAAAAATTCAAAATGAACTGGTAAAAATCAAGAGAATGTAACAGTGACAATGTAAATCATGACAAAACACTACTGAAATATTCCAACTCTTGAATTTCTATGAAAGAAATTGAAAATGAACTTTGAAAAATCAAGAGAATGTAGCTGTGACAAGGTAAACCACAACAAAACACTACTGAAATATTCTGACTCTTGCATTTCAAGAAAAGAAATCCAAAATGAACTTTGGAAAATCAAAAGAATGTAGCTGTGACAAGGTAAACCACGACAAAACACTACTGAAATATTCCAAATTTTGCATTTCAAGGAAACAAATCCAAAATGAACTTTGAAAAATTAAGAGAATGTAACTGTGACAAGGTAAACCAAGAAAAGAACTACGGAAATATTCCAACTCTTGCATTTCACGAAAGAAATTCAAAAGAAACTTTCAAAAATCAAGAGAATGTAACTTTGACATGGTAAACCACGACTAAACACTACTGAAATATTCCAACTCTTGCATTTCACGAAAGAAATCCAAAATGAACCTTGAAAAATAAAGAGAATGTAACTATGACAAGGTAAAGCAAACCAAAACACAACAGGAATATTCCAACTCTTGCATTTCAACGAAAGAAATAAAAAATTAGCTTTGAAAAATCAAGAGAATATAACTGTGACAAGGTAAACCTCAACAAGACACTACTGAAATATTTCAGATCTTGCATTACAAAGAAAGAAATCCAAAATTAACTTTGAAAAATCAAGAGAATGTAACTGTGACAAGGTAAACAATTACAATACACTAATGAAATATTCCAACTCTTGCATTTCAAGTAAAGAAATAAAAAATTAACATTGAAAAATCAAGAGAATGTAACTGTGACAAGGTAAAGCACAAAAAAAAACTACTAAAATATTCCAACTCTTGCATTTCAACGAAAGAAATTCAAATGAACCTTGAAAAATTAAGAGAATGTAACTGTGACAAGGTAAACTATGAAGAAACACATT